>NC_043706.1:134393791-134520034 GCF_006229205.1 Suricata suricatta | reverse complement strand
ATGTTGAAATTTTACATTACCTTGGGAACTATTTGCTTAATATCGGCGTCTCTAGAGAGAGTGAACATCACAAGGGCCAAAGCTATATTGGTTTTGCTAATGCTTATATCCACAAAGCTGGTACAAGGCGTTACAAATTATAAGCACTCCATACAAGGGTGCCGAATGAATGAAGAGACGGAGTTCTGGCAACCTCCCTAATTTCTGCCAGTGTATGCCGTCTGCACAAATAGGCTAGTTTGACCCTAGCCAAATGATATAGAATAGTTTGGGATTTAACAGAGGAGAAAGGCCTTTAAATTTCTACCGTGTTAAACATGGACTACTCAAGGAGTGGATGTTTTTCTCCAGTTTTTACCAAATGAACTAGAGGTGAGGTAGAAATTTCTTCTCTGGTTTAATTCTTGATTTATAATATGGCTTATTTCTATTTTCACTTTAGTGAGTGGAACATAGTCATCACAATTTAATCTTACTTGAAAGTCACTGAGAGATGAAATAAATGGTATAGCTGGGTGAAAGAATTAGGAGGACAGAGAGTGGTGAGGGCAAAAAAACCTGGAGGTGACATGCCCTATCTAAGACATTAAATATGAATTAAACAAAATAAAACAAACAAGCCCCATCAAATGCCATCAAAACATGACCCAATGTCCATCAGCTGATCAATGGATAAACAAAATGTAGTATGTTCCCAGAATGGAATATTATTCAACCTTTATTTTATTTTGTTTTTAATGTTTTATTTATTTTTGAGAGAGAGAGACAGCGTGAGCAGGGGAGGGGCAGAGAGAGAGGGAGACACCAAATCTGAAGCAGGCTCCAGGCTCTGAGCTAGCTGTCAGCACAGAGCCCTATGCGGGGCTCGAACCCACGAACCGTGAGATCATGACCTGAACTGAAGTTGGATGCCTAACCAACTGAGCCACCCAGGTGACCCATTCAACCTTTAAAAGGAAGAAAATGTAAACACATACAACAGCATGGATGAGCTTTGAGAACATTACATGAAATGAAATAAGCCAGCCACAAAGGACAAACACTGTGTGATTCCACTTGTATGTGGAACCTTGCTTAGTGAAAATCATAGAGACAGAAAGTAGAATGGGGTGTCGGTGCTGGGAACGAGGAGTGAGGGGGAGCAGGGGCAGACATGATAAACAAACACGTTAAACAAGAAAACAGTTGGTGTGGCACTCTTGAGAGAGTGAACTCTTTTTTACATTGTGACCAATTTCATTTATTTTTATTTTTACTGATAAAAATAGCTCCTCTGTTGCTGCAGCTGCACTCCCTTCTTGACCGTGCACCACCTAACCAAAGTTTTACTGTAAGCCATATGAATTGTGGCGACGCTGATATTTTGCAACACATGTCTTGTTGTTTTGGTTTCTAGAAAATAAGATGCATGAATAATAAAGTGTGTAATAATATAATTAAATCACATTTGTGGGATGTTCTTTGTTTTGCAAATTAAAATGCACAAACAGCACGATCCTTTTGTCTTTATTAAACAGTTTGCTGGATTACCTCAACTTGGAGCATGTACATAAATATTCAAATTGAGCTTTTCACTCTCAGGCAATTTTGACATTTCCATATTGGGTTCCTCGGTGGTTTTACTAGGAAAAATTAACCACAGGTGACCAAAATATGATCACTTATATTTGTATTACAATTCTCTCAGTTATATGCCTGACTAACAAGTAGATGGTTTCACCAGGTTTTTCCAGGTGAAGGGATTATAAAGGGTTTAACCACTTAAAGAATTAATAATAAAATGTGTATAGGGAGACGAAACTACCGTTAGCTCAAACAGTCCGACTGATACCTCTGAGGGCCCCGTGTCTAATTTCTATCACTCTGAGATGTTCTGGGTAGGAAGCACTTTTAGTTAAAAGAAGGTTGTGCTAGCTAACTGCTTCGACTGATTTCAGTTGAGTATGTGAGCAGCATTAAGAAGGGAAAGGTGCCAGCGGGATGCATCCGGATGCAGGAACAAAACCAGCCCTAGTCCAGTCTCTCTTGCAATTCAGACGAGTCCCTTGGGGACGGCGCCTTTCCATTTCACTCTCCGGTCCAGGCCTCTGCCACTTCGCAGG
This sequence comes from Suricata suricatta, assembly GCF_006229205.1. Classification (NCBI taxonomy): domain Eukaryota; kingdom Metazoa; phylum Chordata; class Mammalia; order Carnivora; family Herpestidae; genus Suricata; species Suricata suricatta. Next base: position 134,517,932 of record NC_043706.1, on the reverse strand, counting down.
TGATAGTGAAGGAAGGAGTCACACGTCCTTGGCAAGGGTGGACGACAGAATTGGGCCAGAATCACATGATGCAGCGTGGACTAGTGAACAAGCAGGCGAGCTGGTAGTAGAAAGCCTGTGTTTATGCCCCGCTCACCACCCGGCTCACAAAGCAGAAGCAAACACCTCATGTCCAAGGACAGCGCCACTCTCTCCACGGTGCCCTGGGCAAGATGTGACGAGTATTTGCTGGACCTCAGAGTTGATGATGATTTCATCCTCTTGTTGGCATTTGGGACAAATGCCCCCCTATAATGTTTCCCCAACCCCATCCCCCACTTTTGCTGGAAACCTCACTCAGAGTTCAGCCTACTCTAGCTGTGCATTTTGAATGAGTACCACCCAGATGCGTGGGTCACCTGACCTTGAAGATGTTGGTGTCTACAGAGCACAACTTGGAGCCAGCGGCAGAGAAAGTTCTATTAGCATAGACAAACCATCATTGTTTGTGGAAAACCCACACACACACAAATTGGGCACCTTCAACCTGTTACATACCAATACATCCATATATTGGAGTAAATTATGCTAGGTCAAAAAAAAAAAAAACGCTAGGTCAAATTCTCCCTTGCTGACAGCAATTTTCAGGGCAAGGCCAAGGGCAGCTTTTGACCTGAGGTTATTAATCTACCATTACTGAAAGTTTCATTGTATAATGTTGGATCATAGTATCTTGAGTTATGGCTACTTAATACATGTGTTGTCTCTCTGTCTCTACACATATACACACTTAAATGTATATATGTACACACATAGAAATGCATAAATACACAAATACAAAAGGGTCCTATTTATTTTACCTGCAGTGACTACATTTCAAGCTTTATATTTTATACTTTCTTGGGCTTAATGTTGAATTAATGCATTTTTGTTTGCCTGAATGACTTATCCCCAGCCCTAGCTCGAATCTGTTCATTAAGATTTCATGAAGTCAGCCCTTGATGAATTCACAAGCCAGAACTGCAACTTTCTTACTGTTTTGCCGTGTTAAAAGTATGCTTTTCATACTGGTAGATGGTGGAGATAAATCCTCCGATGCCAACGTGTCACCTCGGGATGACAGAACTCCTGCTGAATGTACATAAGTCCCTTATTAAGTAAAGTGATTTGAGGGGAACAAACGGGTCCGTTGCTGTGTAGAAGTCTAAGAAGCGACTCCTTTAAAATGGTAAACATTACAGTACATCTTACCTGGAAAGATGGTGGGACTTTTTTGTTTGTTTTTTGTTTTAGTTTAGTTTAGTTTTTGTTGTGTTTTGTTTGGCTGTGTGTTTGTCTGAGATTTCTGCAGTTGATGTGAAAGTTGCAGATTTCTTTCTAGAGGAAAGTTGGGGGGGGAGGGGATGGGAACCCACCCCAGGGAGATTTGAAGAATTTACACAGTACCGGTCTTGTTCTAGTTGACAACACTGAAGGTTTTAAAATCACAGAAATCCTATTTGGGGGATCATGGAGGTATTGCCTCATCTTTAGTTTTCAGCTTACTGAGCAAAGGGGAAGAACGTGATTTGAGAGCAGGACACCGTGTATTGTCATGAAGGCTTCTACGCAGTAATGGATTGGGAGGGATGGAAAATACCTTTACTTAAGTAAGATTAAGAAAGCGGGAGTCACGAACACTTCCCAACCTGTCTTGTTTGGACCGTCTTCAGCGTTTGGCATGAAATACTTGGTGTCGAGTGCTACTTCCAGAAAACTGAAAAACAAAGACAAGGGCTCAAGGATACGGTGCATCTCTTTTCATTTGTCCCTTTTTTTCCTGACATGCTCAACTGCTGCGGCTTCTGGGAGGCATTTCTGTATGGCCAATAAAGTTAATAAGCATAACATTTTAGTGAGTAAATATAGAAGATTAGAAACTACACATACTTTTAAAGTTGTAGACACGCAATCCCTTGCAAGGCAATTTTTATCTGTTTTACTTTGAGGGAAGAATTGGGAACACATGCCTGGTGTGTGGGCTCTGTACTTGGGCTTCTCTGACTCTAGGTGCCATGCATTTTCCACTGCACCATTGCAATATTCTAGCACGTGGGATACTGGCTACATGGCTGGAATGAAGAGACATAAAAAAGAAGCTCATTTTTCTCTTATGAAACAGACCAGGGTGGTCCAGAGGGTTTTGACACACAAGTCATCCCAGGACCCAGGTTGATCAGGTGGCTTGCCTTGCCCCTCCCAGTGGGAAGGACCAAGTCCTCTATAACAAGTATGCCCAAGCTGAAGATTTGCCCATAGCAGTTCGACTTGTATCCCACCAGCATGAAAATCCATATGCACTGGTGGAAGAGACGCACTGTAGTCTGCGTGTGCCTGGGTGGCCAGGTGCTCAGGTAAAATGAAGGAAAAAAAGGATATTGGGAGACAAGTCTCTCTACCTCAACCATGGGACCTCCATAGTGCCTCTACCCTCCATCTTCATGGGGAAAATCAGGGCAGGAACAGTTGGAGCTTTAGGAGGATAGGTAGTGAGGGAAGCATAACTGAGAATGGTTCTTAAAATTCTAGATTTTAAGGTTCTGTTTTTATAGTATTTGTCAGAATTTGAATATAATCTGTCCCCAAATTCCCTCTCCAGAGAAAATTACTTTTTCCTTCATACTGCTCACTTGCTTCTCATAATAACCCAGAAAGGGTCAGCTTCAGGGTGATTCTTGTTCCAGAAGGTTGTTCCCAAACCATAGCTAAGCCTATTTGTTTTATGTTTTGGGGTCCCCTCAACAGGGCCATATCCCTGCAAGTTGAACTGCTCAGATGGCTCCACTTACCAACTTGGCCTTACTCCTGGAATATTACTTTGTTTCTCACCATCAGTGGACCCAGACTGTGAGCACACTGTTGAGCACTCCATAGAACAGGCATGATGCTGTGATAAACCTATTTTTTTTTGCTCCCATTGTTATTCATTTCTTCTCTTTGAATTTCTGCCTCATTTTAACTTCTTAGAGTCCACTGTTTTCCCAGTCTGATAAAGTACAAGTGTTTATTTGTTCATTTAGTATGTTTAATGAGCACCTACCACATGCCTGGTGTTTTTCTAGGGGGTGGGGATTCAGCACTGAACAGAGTGAAGTCCCTATTTTCATAGAGCTTATGTTCATAGATGCCAGTGTGCATGGAGAAGGGGGAGGAGGCGACAGGCAAGAGACAAGCAAACATGCCAATATTCAACATGTCCCTTGGTGATTTGTGATACTCAGAGATGCAAAAAAATGGTTGTGGGGACTGGGTTATTTTGGACAAGCAGTCAGGATGGACTCAGTTGGTGACATTAAATCTGAGACTGGAGTGAAGTGAGGGGGTAAGTCATGCTGATTTCAAGATCAAAGCAGACTCAAGCAACTGTGAAGACAATGTGCCTACAAAGTCAGGGAGAGAGGAGTAGAAAATGAGGTCAGAGAAGTAGTCACAAAGACATTAGCAAGCCAAGGTAAGGACTTTGGATTTTATTCTGAATGAGACAGGAAGCTGTTTGAATATTTTGAGCAGAGAAGCAAAATGGCCTGATTTTTGTACTGTGAGCTTGGAAGTCAGCCACTTTCTCACTTCTGCTATATTCCATTGGTCACAAGGGTCAGCTCAGGTTCAACAAAACAGTGCTATGGAAAGACATGATACTAAGGGGCAAGATAATTGGGGTCATCTTGGAGGCTGACACATGAATATCTGTTTCAAAACCATTTATTAAAGAAAACTATGTTGTTCCTATTGAATTACATTGTCACTCTGATGAAAATTAATTAGCTGTAGATGTGTAGGTTTATTATTGCACTTTTTATTCTGTAACATGAATCTATATGTCTAAACTATGACAGGTCACCTGGGTGGCCCACTCAGTTAAGGATCTGACTTTGGCTCAGGTTGTAATCTCACAGTTTATGGGTTCAAGCCTCACATTGAGCTCTGGGCTGACAGCTCAGAGACTCAGAGACTGGAGCCTGCTTTGGATTCTGTGTCTCCCTCTCTCCCTCTCTTCCCCTCCCCTGCTCATGCTCCCTCCCTCTCTCTCTCTCTCTCTCTCTCTCTCTCTCTCTCTCTGTCTCTCTCTCAAAAATAAATAAATGTTGAAAAAAATTTAATCTATGTCAACACCACATTGTCAGGCAGGAATTTATGAAATAAGGTGGTATAAGGCCTACAACTTTGTTATCATTTTGGGAGTTAGTTTAGGTCCTTTGTATTTCTATACACATCTTAGAATCGTCTTGTCAATTAAAAAAAAGGTTATTGGGATTTTAATCGAGATTGTGTTGAATTTGGGTAGAATATACATCTAAACAATACTGAGAAATTTGATCCATAAACATGATACATTTCTACATTTGTTTAGATATTTTTTAATGTCTCATAGCAGTACTTTGTAATTTACAAGTTAAGGTCTTTGCTCATATTTTAAGTTTATCACCACATATTTTATATGTTTTGTTTTTAATGTTTAATTTTGAGAAAGAGAGAACACAAGCAGGGGAGGGGCAGAGAGAGAGAGAAAGGGAGACACAGAATCGGAAGCAGGCTCCAGGCTCTGAGCTGTCAGCGCAGAGCCCTATGCGGGGCTCAAACCCACAAACCTCGAGATCATGACCTGAGCTGAAGTCAGATGCTTAAACAAATCGAACAACCCAGACATCCCATTTATGTTTTTTTTTTAAACTATTATAGATTTTTCTTATTTCAATTTTCAACACGGCTGCCAGCATATGGCAATACGATTGAATTTATTTACTGCCATCCTATGACCTTAGTAAACTCATTTGTTAATTCTCTTAACTTTTTCATAGATTTTTTTCTTAGATTTGTTAGGATTTTGTACAAATGCAACCTTAATGTCTATGAGTAATGACAGTTTTACTTCTTTCTTCCTGATGTTTATGCCATTTATTTCTTTTTCTTGCCATATTGCACTGACTAGGTCCTCTAATACAATGTTGAATACAAGTGGTAAGAACAATTTTACCTTGTTCTTATCCTTAAAGGAAACTCATATAACCTTTCACCATTAAGTATGATATTAAGGGTAGAATTGTCATAAATGCTGTTTTTCAGGTTGATGAAATTTCCTTCTGCTTCTAGTTTGCTGAAAGCTTTTTCATTATGAATGGATATTGAATTTTCTTAAATTCTTTTGCTGTGTCTATTGAAATGAACATATATTTTTCTCTACTTTGTTAATATGATAAAGTAGACTTTTCTAATTTTAATGCAACTATTGATTTCTCAAAAAACCCCAATTGGCTTTTCATTTATTGCTGAATCCAATTTTCTAGAATCTTTGCCCTTCTGTTTGTTACAATGTTGGCCTATAGTTTTCTTTTCTTGTGATATCTTAATCTAATTCTAATACCCAGGCTGTGCTGGCTTCAAAAATGACGTAGAAGGTACTCTGTTCTCTTTACTTCCAGAAGAGTTTGTGTAGAATTGTATTTTTGCTCCTTTGTCTGGTTGAACTCACTGATGAAGGCATCTGGACCTGAATCTGGAGTTTTCTTTGTGGGAAAGTTTTTAATCATAAATTCAATTTCTTCAATAGATACAGAACTGTTGTTTATCTATTTCTTATTGGTAGTTTGTGTCTCTTGGGCATTTGTCTGTTTTATCCAAGTTGTCAAATTCATTGGCCTTGTGCATAATATTATCTTATTATGCTTTTAGAGCATGTAGAAACCATACCAGTCTTCTTTCGTTTATTTGATACTGCTAATTTTTGTCTTTTTTAAAATAACTGTTAAAGGTTTATCACTTATATTGATCTTTCTCCATAAAACAGCCTTTTATTTTACTGATATTTTCCCTATAATTCTTCTGTTTTCTATTTTATTGCCTTCCATTCTGATTTTTATTATTTTTTTTCTTCTGTCTACTTTGGGCTTTATCTTCCATTGTTTGTCTAATGTTTTTACATATAAGCTTAAATAATTGAGTCATACACTTATAAATTTTCCAATAGAATATTTTAATACAATAGATTTTCTTTCCATATACTTCTTTACCTGATTCTCCCAGATTTTTATCTGGTGTCTTTTTATTTTCATTGAGTTTAAAAATATTTTTCTAATTTTCTATGTGGATTAAAAACACTAACATTTGAAAAATTTCAGAAATCGTGTTTTAAATTGATTTCAAGTCTATTTTCATTATGATCAGATGACATACTCTACATTTTAAACCTTTAAACTTCATTGGGTATTTTTTATAGTCTACCTTGGTGAGTTTCATGTGAAATTGACAATAATGTGTTTTCCACTGCTATTAGATGGGGTATCCCACAAGTGGCAATTATAAAGCTTTTTTGAAGTCTTGTTCAAGTACTTTATATCCTTATTAGTTTTTGGTTTAATTGTTCTATAAATTATTAAACAGATTAGACATTAGAGAAAAGAAGATCAGAGACATCGAAGGCATAGCAATAGGATCTAAAAAACTAAAACAATTGGGGAAAAATTTAGGGGACAATGGAAAAAAATTGAAGAAAATAATGCCTGAAAATTTTTCCAGTTGATGAAAGCCAAAAACACACAGAGCCAGGAAGTTCAGTAGATCTTAACCAGAAGAAGCCTAGGAAAAACACATACACACAAAAAGCCCCACATCATAATCAAGTTTTTTGAAAATATGTGATAATAAGATAATTTTAAAAGCAGCCAAAGATAAAACACACATTCTGTATACAGAAACAAAGACTCTTAAGAATAGCAGCCCATTTCTCATCAGAAACCTTGATGGCCATCAGATAATGGAAGGACACATTTGAAATGTTGGGAGTGGGTACACCTGGGTGGCTGTCAGTTAAGCCGCTGATGTTGGCTCAGGTCATGATCTCACAGTCTATGGGTGCCAGTCCTGTGTTGGGCTCTATGTTGACAGCTCCGAGCTTGGAGCCTACTTTGGATCTGTGTCTCCCTCCCTGTCTGCCATTCCCCCACTCACATTCGGCCTCTCTCTCAAAAATTAATAAATGTAAAAACATGATGTTTTTGAAATGTTGGGGATAAAAATCTGTCGACCCACTATGTCCAGCAAAAGTAACTTTTAAAAAATACATGCAAAATAAAGACGTTAGGACCAACAACAACTAGAGAATTCATCACTAAAGATATCTACTAAAAGAAGCATTAAAGGAATTTATCCAAGCATAAAAAACTTGTGCCAGATGGATATAAGACCAAAAAAGAATGGTTAGTACTCCAACTCGTAAACACGTGTGTATACGAAGAAGGCAGTTCTTGCTTCTTTTTAAATTTCTTTAAAAGATAATTGATCATTAAAAGAAAAGCCAGTAAGTTTTATTGCAGGGCTTATAATCTAGCAGATGGAAAAAGTATAGTAACAATGCACAATGATAGAAGGTAGAAGTATATTGTAAGATCCTTAGACCACACGTGAAGGGATGAAATATAATTTGAAAGTAAAAGCTGTTCAATTGAAGATGTATATTGTAAATCAATCCTGAGTAATTTTTAATTCAGATATTTTACCTTATTTTTAGAATTTCAATTTCTTTATTTTTCCATCTCTCTCTTCCTTCACTCATGTGTTCTTTTCCATCCTTGAACATATTTTATGATTTGTGATCAGAGTAACTGGCCTTAGAGATCTCTTTAGTTTTCTCTCCAGGGAGCTGCCTTCTTTCTGGTGCTCAGTTCTAGCTGCCTTGGCCTTCCTGACTCCGTCGGTATCACCTCCCATGAGTCATACCAGAGGCTCTGCCCGGCTCCTTCTCCCAGGGCTTTGCCTGGGATCTGCTTCTGGCCATTGGGCTAATGCAGTCACAGGCTCACCTTCTTTTCCCTCTCTCTGGGATCACAGTCCAATGATGACTGCTGTCCAATGTCTGGAAACCATGGTTTCCTATGCTTTTTCCATTAGTAGAGACGTTTATGACAAGTGTGCAATGTGAGTAGCACATGGTATTTTACAGGAAGTGGACTCCTCTCAAAATGTCTCCCTCCCATGTTGGGGGGTGTCCATTGCGGCCCCTTTGTGCTCTCAAAGCTCTGTGCTTACATTCCACTTCTTCATACCATATTTTAACGTATAGTTCATGGGCCCCTCTCTCCTGCTGGTCTCTAAATCTTGAAAGCAGTGGCTGTCTCACTCATCTTCCTGTTTGAACACTGGGCATAATATCTGCACAGAAATGATTCTCAAAAGTATTTATTCAAGCTTTCTAACATTGTTGGGCGCTTGGAACATGTTAGGTAGCAAATATCACATGCACCTCAGGGCTGGCAGAGTCAGGGAGCACGTCTTCCACCTCTCCTATCAGATCCTGAGGCAGAGGCAGAGTTCTCCTTTCCCCTGAGCGGAAACAGGGCTTGGAACGGCGTCCTAACATGATTTCAGATATCTTCTACCAATAAACCTAAGTTCGTACATCAGCTGTGCAACTTGTTTGCCATCCACGAATTAGCATTATCCCTTCTTGGAAATAGCGTGGCTCAGTCGGTGAGGCGTCCGACTTAGGCTCAGGTCACGATCTCATACCTTGTGAATCTGAGCCCCTGTGTGGGGCTCTGTGATGACAGTGTGGAGCCTTCTTGGGTTTCTCTCTCTCTCTCCCCCTCCTCCACTTGTGTTGTCTCTCCAACTGAATAAAAACTTAAAACATATTAAAAATAGCATTTTGTTCAATTAGTGAACATTTATATGACACTTATTATGTGTTTGCATCATTCTAAGCACTTTAAAAAATGCACTACTTTATCTGAATCCGGCTCGGTGTCCATGCCCTTCACCGTCCTGTCACACTGTCCCTCCCCACTATGGCCCAATCCAAGGAACACATTTCTCTTCAGGAAGAAGCTTAGAAAGTAGTTAACACCTTTTCTGACCAGCCGCAGGAAAGGCCAGGCAGGAGCAGATGGACGTGGAGTTAAAAGTACTGTAGGCCTCCTAGAACATCAGGGAACAAAACAATGTTCCTCCTGATTTATTCATTTAAGAAATACCCATTATCCCCTTTCCCAGGCATGGCCAGAAAGGAAAAGCAAACGTTAAGCCAAATGAGGCACAGAACAGTTACAGACTCTGCCAGGTGTCACCTCAGACACACAAACAATCAACGTTATGTGAGCTCAGCTTCATTCCAGAACCTGTCAGCTAGAACAACAGATATAGTTTATGCCCTGGATAAGATTTTTTTGGAAACTGGAATTGCAAAGGGGCTGTGGTTGGGGAGGGGAGTTGGAAAAGCAGGAGGTGACCTCGATCTTTAGTGTTTCAATATCCACGGACTGTCATTGGTGTGCCATCCTGTAAGGTGCCTTCCTACCCTCTGTGCAGCTGTTTTCTAGGGCACACAAATTGTGTTCTGGTCCCCCACAGACCAGAGCGGGGAAGCAGCGAGAGACTGAGCGGGAGAAGAGTCAAATACCTAATGTCACGTTTTTGTCAGAAAAGGCAGATAATTCATGACACTTAGACAACAGGGCAAGCAGATGCTCTCTTCTTCCCTGTGTTTGTTTGTTTTCTGGTTGCTCGCTTTACACAGACAGTTGCCCCAGAGGACCGGGGGTGTGGGGGTGCAATGATGCTGGACGAATTTTGTTTCTCCATTTCGGATAATATCTTGGGTCTTATGGTGGGAGACTGAACTCTGGACAAAAAAACGTGGTGAATTTCTTCCCCTAAGACTTTGAGAGTTGGCTAGTCAGCTTGACCTTTGCTCACGAGTCACCCCTGGGTGACCCAGAGAATTCAGCAGAAATGGTGAACACAAATCCAAACCACATGCTTCATCATTCAGGCGGTAATTATCCAGGCTGATATTGTTGTGTGCGTGACATTGTTTGTCATTGCCCGAGGTCACCCCTGTGCGCTCTGGGGAAAGATAAACAACAGCCCCTTCATCGATTTGGAAGACTTTGGGAAAAATCTCATTTCACAGGGATTCTACCCCTTCCTTCAAAGCCCGTTAGATACTATATTTCTCAGCAGCCCCAGAGCGAAACATTGTTGGAACACACGTTTTTTTAATGGGTTGCTTATACTTTTCTTTGTTTTCCTGTGGTACAGAAAGTGGCCTGTGAGTGTACATGCTTTCTGAGGCCCAGGAGACTTAGGGGTAAAGTGTGCAGTGCAAACACACTGGATCCCAGCCCTCTTTTTCCCTCTGGGGGTGAACAAGGGACCACAAGGTGAGGAGAAGAACACTCCCTTCCCCTCATTAAGGTTCAACTACTGCCTTGTTCTGGCAGGGAGTTCTTGCCTTTATAACCCTGGACCATTGATTGGATACTGAGGAAGTTATGCTTTACCCACATCTATCTTCTTAGACAATCACAGGAGTTGAATATATATTCATATATGGGTATAGAATGGGTTGTTGGGATCTAAGTAAAACAAAATTAAGTTTTGCTATTTTTATTTTTTTTGTTTTATTTTTATTTTTGAGAGACAGAGCATGAGTGAGGTGGGGGCGGGTACATAAAGAGAGAGGGAGACACAGAATTCAAAGCAGGCTCCAGGGCTCTGAGCTGTTGGCATAGAGCCTGATGCAGGGCTCGAACCCACAAGCCATGAGATTATGACCTGAGCCAAAGTCGGACACTTAACCGACTGAGCCACCCAGGTGCCCCAAATTTTGCTATTTTTAGAGTAAAACATACATGTGGTAAAATGAAACAAAACAAAAACAAGAAAGACAAAATGAAGTAGAAAGTAGGACCCCCCTAAGAAACCAACCCCTATGGGCAGTTTTTACCTCAGAAAAAATCATGCTACCAGTTATGAGTTCTGTATAATGGGTGATTTTTGCACATGCAAGCATATATTGACTAGCATATTAGTGTGTTTCCTATTTCCTACAAATAGATATGGACCTTTTTGGGAGCAGTAGTGGGAGGGGTTCTTAGGACTGCCGGTCAAGAAGTTATCCTATTTGGAAGCTTGGATTCCATTGGAGTCTTTTTTGGGTTTTTTTGTGTTTTTTTTGTGGGTTTTTTAAATGTTTTTTTAAATTTATTTTTGAGAGACAGAGAGAGACAGTGGGAGCAGGGGAGAGGGTCAGAGAGAGAAGGACACACAGAACTGAAGACAGGCTCCAGGCTCTGAGCTAGCTGTCAGCACAGAGCCCAACGTGGGGCTCGAACCTATGAACTGTGAGATCATCACCTGAGCCGAAGCCGGACGCTCAACTGACTGAGCCCCCCAGGCGCCCAAGATTCCATAGTTTTATACCAGAAGACAGTATGGGCAGCAAGAGGCTCATAATAATTGTCTTAGAGTATAAATACCGGCCCTGCAAGGCACAATGTAAAGAACTTTACATGCGCAGGACCAACTACATAACTTATGGGGCCTAATGTAAAACGTAAGCATCAAACCCCCTTGCTCAAAAATGAAGAATTTGAAGACCAGAAGGCAGAGCATTATAACAAACAATGGGTGTGCTAACACAGGGTGCTGTGTGCCCGAATGGGCTGGCCCTGCGTGTTCATTTTCAAATTTACCCACGAAACTTCTCCAGGATGGAAGTATCTTTCCATTTTGCAGATGGAGGCTGAGATTTAGAAATTTCAATCTTCCATCGCCTTTCCGGTATATTTACCTGTCAGATGCCAAGGCTCAGAGACCGGCATCCACACCAAAACAAGACGAGATCCCACAAGGAGGGAAGTATTTGACCCTGATATTGGTCATCTGGACAATGTGAATTTTATATGTTAGGGCCGCTCCAACTTTCAGCTACCAGATGTCTGTAAAAATTCATAGCAGGCTATTAAATTTAGCAGATCCTGTCTTAATTAGATTAGCTTTTGCACAGCACGGTAGCAGAGTGTCTCTCTGATGGAGGGTTTATAAAGATTTCTGGTGGGAATTCTTTATGGAAGATGGAGTCTTTTATCCACAGAGACTGACAAATAGAAGGAAAAAAAACCCTACCTCATAATAGTATAAAAATGTGGTCATGGTGTGTCAAAGCAGAAACATGGGTCTTTGTTTCATTGATGTTTCCTTTTTATTTGGCTTAAGGACAGGGATGGTAGGGGATAAAGATGGGGGAGGGGTGTTCAAAACGACCAGCGAAGAGAAGAGCACCAGGGAGGTGAAAAACTACAGGCAAATTCTTGTCGTCAAATCCTCCAATAAATCTAGCACCAAAGGAGTGCTAAGCGCTCAGTGGCCTGTCAGTACATGAGTTATTTTTTTTTTTTCCAGACGGGAAACAAAACTGCACAGTTTGTCTTGAGCTGGTCTTTCGTGCTTAAACTCAGCATCCATCCTCTCTCCCCATTTAAGGTCACTCAGGAAGGCCCACAGGTCACACCAATAGCCCAAAGTCCCCTCTTTGTTTCGCCCTCCCCCTTCCGCCTGGGGCAGAGGCCCTAACCTTCCCTGTTGTGTGGAATCGATGTGGGTCCATAAATGGCCACCGTTTTGAGAGCTCCCTCAGCAATTCCGGGTGCCTGGCGTGTGAGTCCCTCTGGAAGCAAGGCGGAGGCGAGCCATTTCTCTTGTCATAGGATTCACCCGCTGAAAGGTCACGTTCATGCAAAGACCATCATCCCCGGGGCTGTGGAGTCTGTGTAGACAGACTGAGAAGACAAAGGAGAACATGATTAAAATAGCTTCCCACCTCCGGACCTCCCTGCTCTGGGGCAGGAGAGGAACTTGGGGTTTCTGCACCCCCAGAAACCTGTGAAAACAGCACGGAAGCACTGATGGCGGGTAGAAAGAAGGCCGTCCCTTGTTCTGGGTGGGCTGATCAGATTCACATCATACACAGGCAGGGTTACTAGGCAACTGATTAAATAAACGTGCTGGTCCTACAAGCAAACTCGCAATTAATTAACTTAGCCATTTTCATTTCGACTGTTTTCTTCCCTTCTCCACCTCAACCTGCTCTGAGATCCTGAGATGTGAGAGGCGGCGGGGAGGAGGGGCTGAGGACCTGCGGTGCCTTCAGCCGGAAGGACCGGATTCCTATTAGTTCTTCCTCCGCATGGAATGAGGAACCCTACGAGCCGGTAATTAGCCTTTTAGGCAAATAAGAAAATATACATGAAAGGCCTAAAGGAGGGCCAGGCATGTATTTACTCCGAGCCTGTTGCTCTTTCTCACCAGGCTGGCCCGTGATCGGACGAGATGACCTCATGCCATGGACTCTCACTTAGATGGACAGATGGTGTCCAAGTCACACGGCATCGCCGGTGCTCCATGTGCATCTTCCACATGCTATGGGGATGCTATGGCAGAGCCTTTAACCAGCCCCGATGGTCAGATTCCTGGAGGCCAGGAGGCCTGCGTCTTGCCTTGAAAGATGTGACGGAGTCAGGAGGACAAACGAGCGGAGGAGACATCGCAGGGAGAGGGTTATATTGTTCCCAGTTATGTTGGTACCGTTATGAGTGACTGGGTTTTGAAAAGGTAGAAAATGCAACGTCTGGAGTGGGGCAGGAAAGGCTGGACAGGACAGATTACAAAGACCCATTCCTGGAGCGGCTCTGGCCGTTAGGCCACTGACTCTTGGTTTTAGTTCAGGTCATGATCTCACCATTGGTGGGTTTAAGCTGCCTGTCGGGCTCTGCACTGACAGGGCGGAGCCTGGTTGGGATCCTCTCTCTCCCTCTCTCTCTCTCTTCCTCTCTGCCTTCTCCTCTCTCTCTCTCTCTCCAAAATAAATAAATACACATTAAGAAAAGGCACCCATCCCCATCCCTGTAAGAAGTTTACAATTCATCCTGTAGGCAGTGGAAGCCACTGAAGGGTCTCATAAGGGAAGCCGCAGAGGCAGACTTTCATCATGGTTTACTTACTCCCAGTCATGGAGAATCAGGCTTTAAGAGGCCACTAGAAGAGATGAGACACTAAAGAGCCTTTTGTCAAGGTTCAAAAAGCAGAAGAGGGCATCAAGTGGGGTTGGGGAGGAGGGAGAAGCCACAAGAGACCAGCTACGTGGTGCCAGGAGGTTGACTGGGAACGGGGCAGGAGGAAAAGGGAGGGTCCAGGTGACGACAGCCTGCCGGACTGGGGAGCCCGAGTAGGTGGTGGAGGCATCACCAGAGAGCAGGGGTGCAGGAGGGGGAGGCTGACCCTGGCAATAGGCAGGAGTAGATGGCTGACTCACACATACTGAATCTGAGATTCCTGTGTCCAGCAGGCTACCAGTTAAATAAGGCAATTACTTAACATTCCCTAAAAGACAGAAGCACCTGGGTGGCTCAGTAGGTTAAGCATCTGACTCGATATGGCTCAGGTCATGATCACATAGTTCGTGGGATCAATCCCCTCATCAGGCTCTGCGCTGACAGCTTGGGATTCTCTCTCTCTCTCTCTCTCTCTCCCCGCTCCCTCTGCCCCTCCCGCTTGAGCACGCTTTCTCTCTCTCAAAAATAAATAAACACTTAAAAAATATATTCCCTAAAGGGACACCTGGGCAGCTCAGTCGGTTAAGTGTCAGACTTTGGCTCAGGTCATGATCTCACAGTTCATGAGTTTGAGCCCCAAAGTGGGCTGTCTGCTGGCAGCTCAGAGCCTGAAGCCTGCTTTGGATTCTGAGTCTCCCTCTCTCTCTGCCCCATCCCTGCTCACACTCTGTCTCTGTCTCTCTCAAAAATAAATAAACATTAAAAACATTATTTTTTAAATAAAAAAGATTCCCTAAAAGACAGGAGTTAGGGGAGATTCCTTATAGAACCTACATTCCAAACTAGATTCCTGTATAGGACCTTATTGCCACAGTCCTGTTTTAAACAAGATACAGAATGTGTAGACAGAAGGGGTGGGGTGTGGCTGGGGAGAGCCGAATCCAGGGCCTCTTCCACTTACACATATTTCCCTGACAGCCAGAGAAAATAAAGACCTAATAGCATTGATAGAGTTATTATTCATCATAACCACTTGATCCACTCTAATCTCTTCTTCTAATTATGGGACGGAGCTGTCGTATTCAAATGCGAATCAGGCTGGCATTACCCACGGCAGAAAGACGCGCCCCTGGCGTATGAATCATCCTGAAAGATCTGACGTCCCCTGTGCATGGATCACACGCAGGCGCCAGCCTCTCCGGCGAGGGCGAGATCGTCTCTAATGGCAAACAGGGCAGGTGGCACGGGGACCCGATGAGAAGCTCCTGGCTGCTGTACCGTAGAGAACGGTCTCTCCACATCCCGGGAACCGAGGGTCTTTCCTTCCATAACGACTGGAAGATTAATGGTTTTACTCTCACATTTGCCCGAAACTGGCCATATCTCTGTGCAGCCCGTTTTCAGCATTTTCCAGTGACACGTGAATGACCATTCTGCACACACGGGTGGTGATCCAGGAAGTGGGGGTGACAAACGCCATTGTGCACAGGCACCATGGGTTCTAAGGAAGATGATTTCACATTTAAAAGTAACCTGGGGGGGGCGCCTGGGTGGCTCAGTCGGTTGAGCGTCCGTCTTCGGCTCAGGTCATGATCTCACGGTTGGTGGGTTCGAGCCCTGAGTCAAGCTCTGTGCTGACAGCTCAGGGCCTGAAGCCTCTCTTTTTATTTTTATTTTTATTTTTT
This sequence comes from Suricata suricatta, assembly GCF_006229205.1. Classification (NCBI taxonomy): domain Eukaryota; kingdom Metazoa; phylum Chordata; class Mammalia; order Carnivora; family Herpestidae; genus Suricata; species Suricata suricatta. The sequence goes on along the minus strand of NC_043706.1, from coordinate 134,502,403 downwards.
ATTTTTGAGAGACAGAGAGAGACAGTGAGAGCAGGAGAGGGTCAGAGAGAGAGGGACACACAGCTCAGAGCCGGACATGGGGCTCGAACACACCAACTGTGAGATCATGACCTGAGCTGAAGTCAGATGCTCAACCAACAGAGCCACCCAGGCACCTCTCTCTCTCAAAAACAAATAAAACATTAAAAAAAACCCAAAACCAAAATTTAAAAGTAACCTTGGGTGTATGTCCATCTCATCCCCGGTTTTAAACTCATTCCCTAATCAAAAAGAAAAAAAATCTTTAAATCTCTTTTATGTAACATGTCTTTTTCTTTTTAATTCATAGACTATTTCATAAGCTATAGTGATTTTATCTGTGGAAGTGGACACGGATGGTCCAGTGCTGGTTCACTAAAAACATTTGAACATGTGTTTTCTATTATTTGCTGAGCTTGCTGCTTGTGACCTTGCTTCTCAGACACTGTATTTCCCCAAAGAATTATTTTTTTTATCCTGATTGCTTCTCTTCAGGCACAAATGCTTGCTGAAACGGCTCCAAGGAAACCCTTATTCCAAGCGACACTGTCCTCTTAAAATGTGGGCAGTTTTGTTCAGCGCTATGATGCTCCACTCCGACCATTCAGTCCAGTAGTCCCAGTCCTGGGCTATTCAGAGACATTTGCCCCCCAACCTGGTAGACATCTGGATTAAGGGATTATCAGTTTCACATATGCCCTGGGCATCAAGGTACAGAAAAGCCAAATACCACTGGAAATGCAGCAAGCTGAAAAAAGAATTGTTACTTGTTTTCAAACTTTATATTAAAATGTCACAATTAAACTTATTTTGATGCTCTTTGATATTATTCTTCCACACCATTATGTTTTTGAGATTTGTCTGCACTGATATGTTGTTTTAGTTTGTCGTTTTTAATGATTGTAAAGTATTCCATTAAATAAACCCATCACAATTTATTTGTCTTCTTATGAACATTTACATTGCTTTAAGTTTTTCACAGACACAAACAATAGTGATCATTTTAATATTTGCCCTAAAATCTCAACTATCTAATATTAATATGGCTGCTTTATTTTGGTTAATATTTTCCTTTGTCTTTCAAACTTGCTATGTATTTATGTTTCAGTTGACTCTTCCATCATAGAACATAGCTAGAGTATATTTTCTTATTTTTGTTTTTTACAATAATCCAACCTGATGATCTTTAATCTTTAAGTGGAAAATTTATTCCACTTACATCCATTGTGAATTTTTGGATTTGTTTCTACCAACTTATTTTGTTGTTGTTGTTGTTGTTTCACTCTTCACTATTTCTCCCTTTCTATCTTCTTTTGATTTGTTCACATTTCCCTACAACATGAACATGCAAAATTGAGCCAACGAAGTCTAAAATCAGTTAGTATCTCCTAACATCTTCCTGATTGGTGTGGAATTTAAGTGGTTTATTGTGGATAAAACTTTTCCCAACTTGTTGGTATAGCGGCTTATTTCTACCTTGTTATTTTACTGCTCAAAATTAGATAGCATTATTGTTATCTTTTTAAGAAGCCAATTCTTGTTGAAATGTGAACTGTGAAATTTCCTTGTTTACAATTCCTTTTTTCCCCTCTGAGACAATATTTTTTCCTTTTTCTTGAAACATATTTACTAGCGATTCCTTCAGTAAGGGTGCTAATGGTAAATAAATTATGTTTTCTGTTCTAAACATTCCTCTACTCACTTTTCTTTTTCTTTATTTTCTTTCTTTCTTTCTTTCTTTCTCTCTTTCTCTCTTTCTTTCTTTCTTTCTTTCTTCCCTTTTTTTTTTTTTTGCTCTGTTTGCATTTTGAAATAATGACAGACTTTCAGGAAGTTGCAAAAATAAGACAGGGAGGTCTATGTGCTCTCTTGACCCAGCACCCACCAGCAGTAGTGTTCTGCACAGCTATAACTTAGTTTTGATACCAGGGAATTAACCATTGGAGCAAGCCACAAAGTTTACTCAGATTTCTCCATTTCTACGTACACTCATTTCTCTCTCTCCCTCAATTTTTATCATGGGTATAGCTTCATGTAATGAGACCACAGCCAAGATTCCTGTTGTACCATTACCATAGCTTCCCTCATGCTCTCCTGCTGCTTCTGTCCCTCCTCCCACCAGCGTCGATCCCAAGAGCAGTCCTAGGAAACCATCCTGCACGCTAAGCTCTCATGATCTGAGAGCAATGTGTGGCAAAGGGCAAGCCCTCTTCTGCTGGCCATGCATCCATTTGGGGTGCTGGGTCAATGCAAGAGTCTCTGGTTACATTCCCGACATCAAGCAGCCATAAGTCCTCATCCTCTGTCTTTGCTTAAGCAATAAAACTGTCACACCAAGGCCAGCCGCCACTCATTTGCCATTTCATATTTCTTATTTGCACCTGAGAATTTTTCTTTTTGTCTCATCAATTTGGCTTTGCATTAAAGGAATATCTTCTGTGTTGAATCCATTATTTCTAGGCGTTTTGTAGCAATGGGGTTTTTAAAAGTTGTACGGATCACTGCAATGTCAGAACAGTTTGGCACTAAGGCTTCAGATGGAATTGCTTGCTGTTGTCATTGATGATCATTATCGTTATTTCTGTGAAAACAACAATAGGCAGATTCTTCCTTTCCCTACTTCGTGGATAGGGAAATAAGGAAAGTTCTTGTCTCTGCTTTTGCCATTTCTGATGAGTTTTGGATGCACTGGCCCCTCAGTCAACAAAGTTCTTTCAGCCCCATGAGATGTGCTCTTTGGATTGTGCGATCTTCCTCCGGTCCCTGGGAATGCTGGACTTGCCCCTTCAGCTCAGCTAGACTCAGGGTAGTCAACCCACATCACCTTTTCCAAAGCAGAGGAAACACTATTAATAACTTTCTAAGGAATATTAATACCCAAAGATAGAAGACAAACCTTAAAAATCAGTATTACTGAGGTACAATTGGCCCACGATAAAATGCATCCATTTTAACTGTACTTAATGTGCCTTGACAAACTTATACATGCATGTGACCACCAAACACAGTAAGATGTAGACATTTTCATTGCTCCGAATGATTTCCTCCTGATCAGTGCTTCCAAACCCATGGCTATAGGCAACAACTGATGTGTTTTCTGCCAGCACAGATTACATCTCTTTTTCTGACCCATTTTACAAGTGAGATCACACCAAGTGTGTACTTTTGAGACAGGCTCCTCTCACTCGAGTAACGTTCTGAGATCACCCCATGTTGTGTGTATCGGTGGTTTATTCCTTTTTTTAAATAATTATTTTAAATGTTTATTTATTTTTGAGAGAAAGACAGAGAGACAGAGTGCAGGTGGGGAGGGATAGAGTGAGAGGGAGACAGAATCCGAAGCAGCTCCAGGCTCTGAGCTGTCAGCTCAGAGCCCAGCGCGGGGCTCGAGCTTACAAACTGTGAGATCATGATCTGAGCTGAAGTCGGACACTCAGTCGCCTGAGCCACCCAGGCACCCCAAGGTTTATTTCTTTTCGTTACCGAGTAGATTTTGATGGCATGAATGCCCCACAATTTGTGTATTCATTCTCTAGTTGATGGTCATTCAGATTGTTTCCAATTTGGATTATTATGAATAAAACTGCTATAAAGACTATAAGGTACACAGCTTTAGATTTCCACTATAAACTCTCCTTTTCTCTATTCCAAAAGATTTGCGATCTCAAATCCCTTAACTTCTCAGGTCTCATAAAATATTTCTGAGATAAGATAAATTGGACATTAGAACATCATTGGATTCTCTTTTCTCTAAGAATAAATATCTAAGCCATATTGTAGAAGACAGGAAAAAAACAAAACCATGAGTTCTTGAGGCCTGTAAAATATTATTTTGATCATCACCATTATTATTTGTGGATAATTCTGTCATTTCCCCACATACTTGATGGTGCATGTATATATGTGATTGGAGCCAAATGTTTTTAAAACTATTTTCCTTTCTATTTCTCTCTCTGATTTTAGTCTTTCCAACATAAATATAATGAAATCTTTGTTGTTCTTGCATGGCCCCTCCTTTCCACTGTGCTCATGACTCTTCTCCCTCCTCTCTAAACTGTGTTTAGATGAGGGTTGCACTTTCTGGACGTCAGGGCTCCTTGTTGGGAGATGGGTGAAGAAGGTCAGGTTGAGTGGGGAGCAGGGAACTGTATAAAGAGGGAAAAAAGGAGGCAGTCAGAAGAATTGCACACTGAGGAAAATAACACCATTTCGAGGACATGGAGAACTTTCTTTCATATTGAGGGCAGTAGGCATTGGGAAAATATTATCCAAGAGCTGCGCAAACATAAAAAAAGCAGAAAATGATCTCCACTAATTTATTTCCTTTTATTTTAATTAAAAAATACTACATGACAACGGACACCAGCACAGGGACATTTATGAATATAATTTAGCTATGGACTGTGATCATTAAGTTGAAAGGAGAAAGGGGATGAGGGTCTTCATTTTTAAACTTTTTGTTTCCCACTTCTCTTCCCTGCTCTGCCATGTGGCCAAATCGCTTCTGGCCACCATTGTCTGTATAGAGCTTGACATAGTATTAAATAGCCTGGGCAATGAGTCAGTGATGAGGGATGGCTTGATATTCTCACACTTACTCACAAAAGGCATAACATGGGTCTGGCTGGATTGAAACGGCAGCAGAAGACAAGTGCAGTGGATCCTCAGTCCAAGCTTTTCTTTAAACTTTCCTCTTTATTATTATGTCTGCACCATTGTGAACCTTGATCACACTTCTTCTTTTTAAATGTTTGTTTATTTTCGAGTGAGTGCAAGTGTGGTAGGGGCAGAGAGGAGGGGGGGTACAGAGGATCTGAAACACTGATGGCACAGAGCTTGAACTCATGAACTATGAGATCATGACCTGAGCTGAAGTCAGTTGCTCAACCAACTGAGCCACCCAGGTGTCCCATCACACCCCTTCTTAAAACCTTCTTCCTTCTTGACTTCCAAATTATTTCCTTACCCTATGTAGATGGTTGAGAAATGGCCCTTGAAAGTTAGCCACTTCCTAATTCCCAGGACCTGGAATGTAACCTTATATAGGGAAAACATATACATAAGTACATAAATACAAATATATATACATAGCGAAAACAAAAAAAAAATACAAGAATTTATGCAGATGTGACTATGTTAAAATATTGTGATAGATTTTCCTGGATTATCCAGGTGAGCCTAAAATACAGTCACAAGTATCCTTATAAGAGAGGCAAAAAGAAGACTGTATACACACACACACACACACACACACACACACACACACACACACAAGAGAAGGTGCCGTGAAGACAGAGCAAAGAGATATTTGAAAATATTGGTCTTAACATTGGAATGACACACCCACAAACCCATGAATGCCAGCAGCCTCCGGACACTGAGAGGGATGAGGAAAGAGTTCTTAGAGCTTCCAGAAGGAATGCTGCCCAGCTGGCACCTTGATTTCATTCCCATGGTAATGATTTGGGGTTTCTGGCCTGCAGAACTGAGAGAATACAATTCCATTGGAGAAAGCCACCCTGTTTGTAGGGTTTTGTTACAGCAGCCACAGAACCTAATACACTCTGACAGTTTCTTCTCTGCCTTCCCCTCACTCTTTCCACCCCCACCTCTCTTTTGAGGATATCAAAATCACATCAAGAATTTAAACTTCCCATCTTGGGGCACCTAGGTGGCTCAGTGGGTTAAGTGTCCAGCTTCAGCTCAGATCATGATCTCATGGTTCCTGGGTTCAAGCCCTGCGTCAGGCTCTGTGCTGACAGCTAGCTCAGAGCCTGGAGCCTGCTTCAGATTCTGTATCTCTCTCTCTCTCTCTGACCCTCCCCTGTTCTAGCTGTCTCTCTGTCTCTCAAAACTAAATAAAAAACATAAACTTTCCATCTCATCTGACTTCTCTTCTGAATTCTTTTCTTGAGTGTCTGTATCTCTTTCTGGGAATCCTGTGAGTTTGTGAATCAGTATTTCTGGTCTCAGCTTTGCAACTGCCACTTGGCCAGCGTGAGGATTTTCTACATTCTAAACCCTCTGCTCCCTGTTTCCATTGAGCTAATCGGATGTGAGGAGTCTTAATACGTGTTGCACAGAAGATTTCTGTGGGTAAATTACCTTGAGAATTGCTGGCTTAAACAAAGTGAAAGAATGCTGGTCCTTTACCAGGAGCCTTCTCCTCTAACGTGTTCTGAGATATTCCCTGGGAAATGGCTACTGAAGTGGAGATTTAATTGCAGATGAAACCCAATTCTTTGTCTGAAAGCTTCTGCACCCACAGGTTTTGCCTAGAGAAGATCTGCTTTTCTCCTTCTGCTCAAGCAGCTCCCCTCCTCACTGTGATGCCGCAGCACGCTGGCCCAGGACGGCCACCTGCAGGGGACAGCGTCATTCTCTTCACACTCTGTGCTTCCCTGTGAGTCCAGCTTGTGACGCTGTTGTGGGTTGAAAGACATACACGATTTCTTTCTTTCTCTTGTGCCTTTGTAGTATATAGGGTCTAATGGAGTCCGGAGTAAGAACACGAGAGTCCAAGTTTGAATGTAATAATGGCAATCTGACACACTCAAAGTCTCCAGAGACAGAGTGAGAAGCTACTGTGCCTTTAAGACCCAAACAAACACAATTCGGAAAAATGTGGTTAGCCAAGTAACCCCAGGAAAGGTAATGAAAGATAGATTTGGGGAGAAATTGGGAACTGGAACTCAAGTCCATGTAGGGAGGCCATCTGCCTCTCCCCAGACTTCCTCAGCCTCACAGCCCTTGGCTGAAGGCCTCCAGCAACTGTGAGACTTTCCAGGGGACTCATAAGCATGTTCCCCTGAGCAAATTTACTGTGTTCAAGCCCAGCTCCCTGCTGGCTGAGTCTATTCTCCATGCTCCATGGTATTCTTGGCTCTTCCAGACCTCAGCACGATGGTTTCTAACTGGGGTCCTCGCATCCCTCAGCATTCTGAAATAATGACTGGACTCTTCAGCTATTTTCAGTATTTCAAAACTCACTGGTTCTCTGCAGTAAGGCTGTGATTATTAACAATGACATCATCATGGTGGGGTAGTCATTTTAAATCAGTAGTACGGGGGGCGCCTGGGTGGTTCAGTCAGTTAAGCGTCAGGCTTCAGCTCAGGTCATGATCTCACGGTTCGTGGGTTCCAGCCCTGTGTCGGGCTCTGTGCTGACAGCTCAGAGCCTGGAGCCTGTCTTAGGATCCTGTGACTCCTTCTCTCTCTGACCCTCCCCTGCTCATACTGTCTCTCTCTGTCTCTCAAAAATAAATTTAAAAAAAATGACAAAAATCAGTAGTACTAAGTTAGTACTAAGTTAGTCTGTGACTATTAAAAACTCCAATCGGCAGTTCTGCATGTCGTTGGTGAACACAAATGATGAAGCAAATTAATCAGCAAGCAATAAATGTTGTGTGGTGAATAGACAAAAATTTGTGAAAATCTGCATCCTACTGAGACAAGTAATAAAGCTAGCCCTCAGTGGGGAAAGAAATGGGAAATTCCACTGTAAATCTTTCCTGGACAACTTCTTTCTCAACCTGATTACTCACTTTCCATTTTGCTTCTTTTTTCTCCTTTTCCTAAACATTATTCTGCCATCTACCTCCTGCCTCCCTCCCCTTCTTTGCTGTACAATATATACCCAGCAAATGACTTACAGCCTTGTTCTGTACTCCTTAAAAGGGAAGACATAAAGAGAATGGTTCTAAGGTTACTAAAGTGACTCTGTTTACACAGGCATAATGTGGGAAGCAACGTGCCTTCTGTGTCATAGCTCACTCCTCCGAGTCCTGTGTGACCACAAGTACCCCACGCCCAACTGAGAGCCTTCTAGATGGTATTACCAAGGGCAAGAACCTCATTCCCTTTATTTCTTTCAGGATCTCTGGAAATTCCTGGCGCCATTCTGAACACATGGCATTCAAGCATTTCTTGGATGGATTTAAAGTTGTCCAGGGGCACCTGGGTGGCTCAGTCGGTTAAGCGTCTGGCTTTGCCTCCAGTCATGATCTCACAGTTCATGGGTTTGGGCCATGCATTGGGCTCTGTGCTGACAGCTAGCTCAGAGTCTGGAGCCTTCTTTGGATTCTGTGTCTTCCTCTCTCTCTGACTCTCCCCTTATCATGCTATCTCTCTCTGTCTCTCAAAAATAAATTTAAAAAAACATTAAAAAATTTAAAGTTGTCTGTACAAAACTTAACATATCATTAAATAAACCTGGGTGGTTAATTATTATTATTTTCTAAGTAGGTTCCATGCCCAATGTGGGAATTGAACTCATGACCCTGCGATTAAAAGTCACAAGCTCGGGTCAGCTTTAGCTCAAGTGGTAACTTCGCATGTGATTGTTCAAAAGTCACATGCTCTACTGACCAATCGGCCAGGCGCCCCAGTCCTGGCCAATTAATAAATGATGATGATGGGGCTTAATACCCATATGCTTGTGAAAAGCTTGGCATTTGTCTAGGTGGCTTGAAAAGGCAGCAGGAGACAAATGTCCTTGTTGTGGTATCAGTTTGGGGGTAATTTGACTGAATTCCTCAGACTGCTCAGAAGCTTACCCAAGCCCTCAGAGCTGCCAGATGGGCAGGAGGAAGGGGTGACAAGGTGAGAGGGGTAGAGGTGATCACCTCTGCAGCCAGCCATAGATCCTCTGCATGGTGAGCTGGTGGCATTTTCAACCTATTTGCAGGTTCCAGGAAACTGACCCTGAAGATGGTGAGCTTGGCCATCATTTCTCACCTTCCAACTGCACTACCTTGAGCACACAGCTTGACACAATCAGACATATCATGTATTTTCCATGTTCCACAAATAACATAATACACTAATGACAAGTGAAATGAAAGAAAAGTTTTGCCTGGGATTCGCCATTGCCAGAAATGGCTATTTTCCTTTCCTCATGTTCTGTGTTCTCTTACCAAATGAGGACATTTTTATGTGGTTATAACTGTAATGGAGACATAGTTCCATATTCTGTTTTACATTTAACATTTTATGACAACCATTTTTCTATGTCATCACTGTGGCTTGAGGCTTTGCAGTCCCAGAGTGAACATGGCAACTAGCTTTGTCATTTCCCTGGGGGAGGGTCGGCCAGGGCTGGCTGAGGCCTGTTGGAGAGGGAGGCAGGGCTTTCCCACTGCCCTCAGGCTGGGTGTTTGGTGGGGGCCATTTTGCCGTGAGGGCTGAAGATTCAGAAAAGGGGGCCCGTAAGATTGCGTGGAAAGATCAACGGTTCCATTTTCTTTCCAGAATAGGCCCTGGGATGGGAGATGGAGGGAGATTAGTGGGGATTTCAGTTCATGGGTTTGGGGGAGGAAATGAGTAAAAGGGAAATCAGAGCTGGGAATTACTCTCTTAATCAGCAGACATGGGCCTCCAGAGCACAGTAGCCTCACCATAGGGCCAAGAAGAATGTCTGTGTGGCAGACAGTCTGTGCACCTGATTACAGAAGTACATATTTAGAGTCAGGCTAAATCTGGTCAGTGGAGAAGCCAGGAGGGGGACCTGGTGGACACTTAAGGCTAATAGAGTTGATGGAAGCTTGGGAATCACTCTAGTATTTGCTTATTTCTCCTAGTTTTAGTTTATACCATGTAGGCTATTTGAGTTATTTATTTTGGATTCTTACTCTGCCTCCTTCCATAAAAGGTCTGAGATGTCTTGCCCAAGATATTGCAGATTCCATAAATCTAGCCTGTGTATTAGCATTTGTATCCCTTGTATTCAGACTCATATAGCGTGGAGCACGTAAGAAGAAGCAGAAGAACTGGAGAAAGACAAACAAAGCTTAAGGAGGGCTGTAAAATACACAGAAGTAAACAGGTGAGCATGGCCATTATTTCTTAGACAGGGCACACCAGGAATAAAAAATACACAGCCTACTATTCCTTGGAGGAAATGATGCATGAAATAAATGTTATTAGAGGCCCAGGGGGATGCTTTTCCTTATTTGTTAATGTACTTCCTGCTGAAAATATGCCAAGGGCTGTCAGCACTGGGCTGCAGAATTATAAGAAGCCTTTCCTCCTGAATCTGCTGGTGAGTGTAAGGCATATTCTCCTCTGTCTCACAGAGCCGATGCCGTAAGGAAAATCTGTATTCCCTTTTCCTTCTATATATTTTTATTCCTCTCCTTCTTGGCCAACATTTGACAATGGAATGCCTTTCCAGAGTGAGTACGACATTCTCCCCGCCCTCCCCCAACCTTGAACACTTCAAACTCACCTCTAGAGCATTTTTCTTGCCCTGAAGGAGGAAGCATTTTCTTGCTTTCTCAGCTGAGGCTACTTGGTAGGAAAACATGATGGCAGCCAAGGCCATCAAAGTAAGAAGGAATGAACCTGAGCATTCTCCCAATCTTGCTTCACCACGGTGCTGGAGCCTTAGTACAATGTATGGCTGTCAGGGATGGGAAATAATCCCACCCAAACGCATTTAAAAGATCTGGAAGGTGTCTCCTCAGTCTTATTAGTCTAGCAGAGAGGGAAAGGGGGGGGGAAGAGTGAGAAGTGTCAAACACCTGGAGTTTGTTCGCAGAGTTGACAGGTTGTAGCTCGCTGTTACTCTGTCTCTGTCTGATAACACTTTGTATTGAATACTCTCTAATTGTGCCTGCACTCCCTCTCTTCTTTTCATCTCTCAAGATTTCTGCCCAAATATGCCTTCATTTCAGCCCTTTTCCTCTTCACTAGAGACACTCAATCCTGTGGGTTGGGCAAAAAAGGCAGTTTGCCAAGTCTAGGAGAAGACTTGTGTCTAGGGGAGTTGATGAGCACTTTCTGTGTGTGTGTGTGTGTGTGTGTGTGTGTGTGTGTGTGTGTGTGTGTGAGAGAGAGAGAGAGAGAGAGAGAGAGAGAGAGAGAGAGAGAGAGAGAGAGACTGAGAGAGCACTTTGGAGTTTGCCTCTTCCATAATGGCAGTTTTGATTCCATCATATAGACTTTTGTTTAAGTTTATTTATTTTGAGAGGGTGGAGGAGCAGAGAGAGTGAGAATCCCAAGCAGGTTCTGCTTGTAGAGTTAGGTATTTGTCATCCTTAGCCATTGACTGGCAAGGCACCAGACAGGTATTCAGAAAAACGTTTTCATGCATAACATGTGAATCTAATTTTCCAGGAGTTGATAAATAAGGGATTTCTCATCATCTTCTCCCCACACTTCTGAATGGTTTCAGTGTCTGGGTATATAGAGCAAGTGGATCCGTTGGAGAAAGAGCAAGAGACTGGCTTTGTAAAGTTGGGCTATTGAGAGAAAATATTGGGGAGTTTAGTTTGAGTATAATAGGAAATTGCTGACCACGTTTGCAATTAATAATCGATTCCCTTTAACTATTTAAGATTTATTCAAATATTTTTAGAAAATAAATTATTTTTGTTTAAAATGATTTTCACAAGTGGAAAATTATTTTCTTAAAAATGGAAATATATTTTTATGGAGCAGATGGAATATTGGAAAATCAAAAGTTATATTTCTGGAAGGTTTAGTGCTTTACCTGTTGTTTTGATGCTTCCTCCAGAAGCATATGTACTGACTCAGTCTGCAGAAAGATTCATGACTGTGTTTGTTCTCACAAGTAGCCAATTGTTTGGACCTAATTTCTGCATCTGAATTTGAAAGCAATTCACCAACTTAAAATCATTTTCAACAATCCTTTTACTATACCTTCTTTATTCAACTCTTTTCCTTAAAAATGTCTTCCTTAAAGAGGTCTTCTAGTTTTTGTGTGCATCCTTTCAATTTATTTTTTGTGCATTTGTCAATTTTATTTTTTCTTAGACCCTTATACATGAGAGGTTTCCCAAGCCTAGACTTCCACCTGATTTTTGTAAATAAAGTTTTATTGGAACATCATCGTGTCTGCTCCTTTATGAATGCCTTAAAGGCTACTTTTTTACAATAGCAGAGCTGGGTGGTTGAAGCAGACCAATATGGCCTGCAGAACTGAAAATATTTAATGTCTGGCCTTTTATAAAAACAATCTATCAACTCTTGAAATACCACACAGTCTCCTATTGATGGATAATAGGTTGTTTCCAATATGGAGCCTATATGAAGAGTGCTTCTCTGAACATTTGTAAGTTGCTCACTGTCTATGTGGATAAAGGTCTCTCTACATTACATCCTTAAGGGGTTGAAGGTATGAGCATTTTTTAAACTTTATTTGATTTTGCAAAATTGTATTTCAATCCTCTGTTAGTTCTTTTCAAAGAACTATGGATATTATATTCTAATTACCTTTCTTTCTAAGCAATAATAAAACAAGGCATAAATTCTTGGGTCATGCTCTTTTTCCCTATAAACTTACTAAATACCTTACTATGAATGCAATGATAGAAAAATCTGAAGCTAATTTCTATTTTTTAAAATTTCTCATGGGTGCCTGATTATTTTATTTATTCTTTGTTTGTCTAGCTTGCATATACTAAAGGAAGATACAAGAATCTTCTACTTTTATTTGAAGCTTACAAGTTCAATTCGCTTGTAACAATTGCTGCAACATGGGTTCCTATTGAACATAAATAATAATATAAGGCATGGGATGATAACATATTTCTCCAATTTTGCCAGAAGCCTGAGGACACCAGCCACACTGGGTCACAGTATTAGGTTGAATTGGGTTCTCCCAAAATTCATGTCCTTTCTGGAACCTTAGAATATGACTTTATTAGGAAAGAGGGTCAGCGCAGGTGTAATTAGTTAAGAAGAGACCATACTGTAGTATGACTTGCGTCCTTCTAAGAAGAAGAGAAGAAACACAGAGCCAACACCCATAGAGGAGAGTACCATATGAATATGGAAGCAGATTAGATGATACATCACAAGCCAAGGAACTCCAAGGATTGCCAACAACTAGCAGAAGCTAAGAGAAAGGCATGGAACAGATCTTTCTCTTGCACCTTCAGAAGGAACCAATCCTTCTGACATGTTGATTCTGGACTTTGAGCCTCCAGAACTGTGAGACAAGACATTCTTGGTGTTTAAGCGACTCAGTGTGGTCCTTTCTTAGGGCAGCCCAAGCAAATGAAAACAGTCCTGTTACTCCAATTTCAGGGATTGGAATATCCCAGCACACGCAGTGGTTTCAAGTGTATTGCAAGGGCCGGCTTCCTGATGGTTCCCCTGCACTTCAGCTACGGTCCTGTGGGCCCCAACCCTATGTATGTAGGGCTCCCAGCCTTGGCAAGCCTTGGACAACCAAGACTACTTTAGGAAAATTCTTTTAGATCTACAGGAGCAGGCATCCTTTCTTCATGTTCTTCCTCACTCTAGTGCAACTTCCATTGCATTTTGTGGGTATTTTTTATATAGTTTTTAATGCTTATTTGTTTTGAGAGAGAGAGAGAGAGAGAGGAGAGTTGAGCCTAAACAAGCTGGGGAGAGGCAGAGAAAGAGGGGGAAAAACAGAATCCCAAGCAGGCTTTGTGTTATCAGCACAGAAACCAATGCAGGGCTCGATCCCACAGACTGTGAGATCATGACCTGAGCTGAAATCAAGAGTTGGACGCTTAACCAACTGAGGCACCAAAGCGCCCCTGAGTATTTTTGAAAGTATATGTTTTGGCTTGGGTTCTAGGTGATTGTTTTCATGGAATACAGTATTTCTTTTGCGTCCCCACCCCGTTCCCTTGTTTTGGTTTATATAAGGAAAAGGAAAGAGGCAGCAATATCTTTACTCTGCCATCTAATAACTGCCTCCCCATGACAGATTTTTAAGTGGAAAGTTACTTCTAGAAAATTTTTCAACAAGATCAAGAAGGTGGGCATTTTACGATGACTATTTCCTTTGTGGCTTTTTATTCTCTTTGTAATGCTTGATTTAGATTTACAGAAAAATAGCCAAGTTGTAGTCCCAGAATACACATCACCTGACACTTTGGGCATGAGAAGGCAACTCGGAAATATATCCCCACAGAGGATGCCACCCTGGAATTGTGTTCTCCTTATTGGATAGTCATAAGTCCACAAAAATCCAGGAGTGATTACACAGACCCTGCAAAAGTGGTGCAAAGTGATGAGCTTTCTGTTTTCTGAAAACAAAAACAGAAACCAGTCTTCTTAATTGAAAAGTCAGAGGGTCAAAAATTCAATTTTAAAGGAGTTAAACAACATTTGGCTGTGTAGCAAAGCAGAATACTTGAACATGGTCCTTTATGACAGATCCTGTGAGTCCCCCAAAAGTGTGCCAGCAGAGGAAAGATGAGATGACACAAGAGGGCACAGTTTGCATTAGCACCTTTTAACCCTTTCTTCCCTCTGTCAATGAGTAGTGATTAATAGATGAGAGTCTTTTACAATTACCAATTGATAGGCTCGGAGTGAATCGACCCATTTTGAAGGTGCAGTGTAGGGAAATATTTCAGAAAAGCTCTACTTATGATAAATTATGAATCATTCAAGGTACAGCTAATGGGTAGAGATTGTTTCCAATTATCCTCTAGTACGTGGAGTCACTCTCTACCATGTTGGACTTATTAAGTGTTAACATCTTTCTCCAGAATGGCATGTTCAGGTTTTTTGTTTTGTTTTGTTTTGTTTTGTTTTGTTCTGTTTTGTTTTGGTCACCATTGTCAGGCTAATTCTGAATTCTGCTATGTCTTGTTGTTTAAACTGACCTGGCTAAAAGTGATCTTGGTGCTTAGAATCAAGGAAGACGGTGCTTTTGCTACCCGTAATGGGCTCCCTCTCACATCTCATATTCACTTTTAAGGGATGTGGGGAAGATTATTGGAAGTGATTTCCAGTACAGTGTCACTTTTCCTTATCTAAGCTGAATTTCTTTCCCTGGCCATCTCTGTGACTTATTTCTGCCTTCCTCACAATTTTTCCTAGCCTTGACAGACTGTGTAATTATTTTTTATCAGCACTTTTTTACACTTCCATGTTGTTAATAAATATATGGAAGAAAATTAGCACCAGAGGATTAAGTGTAATCAGATTCTTAAGGCAGTAACTATTAACTTTGTCTGAGGCTGAGGAATGACCATTGATTTCTCTTTTTTAGTTTCTCTCTCTTAACCAGCTCTAAAAATCCATAATAGGATTTTCTATTTTGCCTTAAGTATTTACAAGTTAACCCAAAAAGTTACTAAAATTTTTTGGAAGCCCAAATGGATTTTGTGCACTCATTTTTTCCCTTATCTGCCTTATTTTAAAAGATGCCTTTAGGAGAATCTCTAACCTAAACAGCCATGATTTCCTTAATCCAGAGATAGGTATGTCTTTATTATAGAGAACCTATTTTTTACAGGATATTATGGCATCACAGTTATTATCCCTGCATTCCTAGCCCATCTTCATTTGCTGAAGAAGCCCAGGCAGAGGAAGGGAAAGACTACCTTGTAATAGGCTTTCAAGAGGATAGTTGATGTATTTCTACACCCTCAGCTAAGCAAGCAGAAGAGCAGATTAATATACATCACACTTTCCCCAAAGATACTTGAGATAAACTCAGCCCAGGGCCTTTAGAAAGTTGGATTTACTATTCCTTAAAAAAGGGCTACTGGAAAAATCATGTCTATATAATTTTAAATTATGCAGCCTCATGTCTGTATTTCTTTAATCTTTGTCACTTTTTATCTAAAGACATCCCAAACATGGGTCTCTGGGTTTAGAAAAGGAAGTGTTTAGTCTGGAAGCAATCTTGGCATGGCTTTATAACTAGTAACATCTCTTTCTAGGCACCCAAATGAATTTGAATTGGAGCCAAAAGACATTTCCAGTGAGAGATCAACACAGGGACAGATACAAATGTGTGGCTTGCTGATCTTGGTAAATATCAGGGAATGGGAAAATTTGTTTAGATGAAGGAGGAAACCCTCAGATCTTCTATCAAGGCGTTACCTTAAATCTTGCTTCTCCCTAGCTTCTGAAAGAATTGAACAATAGAAATTTCCCACCCCTCTTATTTAGGGGCACGCCAAAGAAAACCCAACCATTCTGATTCCTGTTTTTTCCAACCCATGGAGCTTCACAACATTCCTGGTACACCAGTTCACCTGTCACTTGTCAGCTCTCTGAGACAGCTCTGAATGCTTAACCCTGGTCTTACTACAGAGCGTTACAAAGTTGATATGCTCCCCTTCTCACAGAACCTAAATAAAGGCTTAGGAGTGGTCTGTCATGTTCACTGTGCAAGACTTTTCTCCAGCAGATGGAACAGGAATAAAACTAATGCTGTGCCCCTGTCCATCCCCCCATCTTTATTCCTTCAGATCCATTGAAACCTCTTTATAAAATTGCTTCCTCATTACTTTCTCTGAGGCCTGAGTGTGAGAACCATTTCTTTTACATTATTAAGGAAATAAAGCAGGGTTAGGAAGATTGAGGAATTTATTCTGCAAGCCACTGCAGAAATACAGTGAGGAGTAGAATCGTGTCTTCTAAGTGGGAGTTTCAGGTATTGATCACATGGGCAGTCCTGGGTTTCCTTCAAAATTCTGTAACAGTTCTAGAACCGGAATAATTCAGAATCCATTCAGTGTATTGAGGTTTCAGATAAATGGCTGGAATACGAATGGAGATTGCTATGAATTGAATGCTTGTGTTCCCCTCCAAACCCACTGGGCAAAGCCTAAATCCCCAGTGGGATGGCATTTGGAGGTGGAGCCTTTGGGAGCTTGTTAGGAGCCCTCATGAATGAGATTAATGCCCTTATAAGGGGATTATGAGACTAGAGTTTAGCTTTTTTTTTTCCCCTCTGCCATGTGCGAATACAACCGGAGGACAGCTGTCTGCAAACCAGGAAGGGGGATCTCACCAGACACCCCATCTTCCAGTGCCTTGAGCTTGGACTTCCCGACCTCTGAAACTCTGAGAACTGAATCTTTGCTATTTCTACCAACAAAACCATGGTACAGGATTTGTGTTATAGAAGCCTAAGCTGAGACAGAGATCTTCAGTAAAATCTATACAAATCTCATTTCTGGAAAAGTGGGTGGTGAGGCTCTAGTACCTACTTTATTTCTTTTCTTTTGTGCACAACTTCCACCAAAAAGATTTTTTACAAGTCCTTATCTGAGCCTTAACCATTCAGCACTCCCTTATGGCTATATTATGGGCTGTGTATATTCATTTTTATAATCAGATATGTTCTTAGGGACTCGGGGATACATATCAGAGAGAAATAACCATTACTGTCTTGGCCTCAAGATCACTAAATAGAAAGATTGCGCGCTCTCTCTCTCTCACACACACTTTCTCTCTCTAGTTATACAACTAATGGACATCAATCTAGTATGTAGAGTTAATAAGTACATTAACTAATTCAAATTATGACTAATCCTGCAAAGCATCCGCCCTCTGTTACGATAGTTTTGTTAGGTAAGATTAGAAATTTGACAAAAGCAGAGGATTTCTGGCATATAGTTAATAATAAATGTTTGTTACCACAATAAAAAGAAGATATTCATTTTAGATTGCCTAGTAAGCATATGTGGAATTTTCTGATCTCCTCTGCTTTTTTTCTATACTTCCTCATTCCTAAAATATACTAAGTGGACCAAAGGAAGTTTGTTATTTTGATTTATGCTGATAGTAGTAAAGGGCTACTATTTAGTGAATGTTGTTTTAAAGACAATAAAATCAATGTAGAGAGCTTTACATTATTACATTGGCTTACAAATTACTAAGTTTATACTATTATTAACATTTTAAATATGAGGAATTATGGTTGGAAACTGCTTGAAGAATTACAGAGAAGAAGTCACAGGAATGAGATCTAAGCTTAGACTAGTTTCCTTCCAGAGCTCTTCTCTTTTTGCTGTTCTGTCTCCACTTGTCAAGTCCCAACACCTCAGGTGTGCATTCATGTTGACAATAATAGAGGAAAAGGGGGAAAGTGAAAGACAAGAAAGAATAGTTTTTCCTGATTCTATGGCTTTCCCATGACATAGCTCATGATGGCAGGAGACACATCAAGTGTCCTGTGTCCTTATTTACATTACACCCCCAAGCATATGGCATGTGGATTTCTTTCATGTTTGTTACTGTGCTTCATGCACATATACTAGGGAACCTTATCTTGAATGATGGTCTGAGTACATGTAAGGGATGACACACATCTAGTTTCAAGTCTTCTACTTGCCTGTCATATGGTACTTTTGCTCATGCATTTGTGTATGGCTTTATACATTTACATTTAGAAAGATTTTGTCTGATGGTTTTTCTCTCCCTCTGGTTATAGCAAGATCTGTCATGTCATGTCTTTCTGAGCCATTGGTGATTTATTATGTCTGTATTGTTTGGAATTTTCTAAAACTGTTCAGACAACCTTACTAGGGTTGCAACGCTATTGCTGCCTCTTATGTTTTTGCTGTCACTCTTTTTCTCAAGGGGAGGCACAGAGTTGGGTGTGTGACAGGATGAGGGTGGGGGAGGCGCACTTCATCTCTGTAAAGTTTCAGTTCATGAGGAAGGAGAATTGCTTTAATTAATGTGTCTCCTAGGAAATCTGAGATAGAGTGGGACAATCTCATCACAATCAGAGATGTCCCCTACCTAATTAGCGAAATATGAAAGCAGAATTGCTTAAGTCAACCAATCTCATGTTCATAATCAAACGTGCACCCCGAATTTGCATGCATTCTGACCCAGCCTTTCTACTCTTAATTTATTCCAAGGTCTGGATGAAAATTATTTCAAAAACAATTGTCCTCCTTAAGAAATATGTCCTCCTTAAGAAAACTGGATGCCACCTTGGTTAGCTGAGCAGATTTGTGCTATCACGAGTGTTATCTTTTTCCCCAATATCATTCCAGGATGCGTTTTATCAAAGTTAATTTGTTTATTTTCCTTTTAAAATGTTTATTTTTGAGAAAGAGATCATGAGCAGGGGAGAGACAGACAGAGAGGGAGACACAGAATCTGAAGCAGGCTCCAGGCTCTGAGCTGTCAGTGCACATTCTGACGTGGGGCTCGAACTCACAAACTATGAAAGCGCAACCTGAGCCAAAGTTGGAAGCTCGACCGACTGAGTCACCCCAATTTGTTTATTTTCTTAGTTTGATCTTTGAGGCAAAAGCCAGGGCCTCACAGATTTTATAAATAATGCTTAACATACATATATGACATAAGAAGATGAGTAATTCTTGATTTTAAGATTGTTTTTGCCCTTTGACATCATTTATTAAATAGCTTTCATTTGTAATAGAAATTTATAGATTTGAGTAAAGTCTTAGGATTTTCCAAATGTTTACACACTGAATTATTTTTGTTAGAAAGGCAGGCATCTCATGATAGTATTGACCTAAGAGATTTTGAAGGAAATGGTTTTCTTCCATGTCATACAGCTGCTCAAAGTATATCAAATTGCAATTTGACATTTCCCTTTGTGGTTCTAGAGGTAAAAAAAAAAAAAAAAAAAAAAGGGAAGAAAAAAGAAAAAGAAAAAAAAGGCTATAGAAACAAAATTTGGATATGCAATTTTGTGTAATAATTCATGAAGTCTACATTTGAGTCTAATGTAGAGTGAATTTTGATCTTTACTCAACAGCTATTTATTAAGCACATGCTGTATTCCAGGTGTCACTCCGGGTGCCTGTAATTCAAGCAGGAATGAAAGCAAAATCTCTGTTCTCCGAAACCTCATCTACATTCTAATTGGGAAGGAGGAACCCAGACAATGAATCAAGAAAGTGTATCCTCTATCAGGTGGTGGTAAGTAGGAGCTAAAACAAAGCAGAATAAGAGGCCTGGGGAAGGAGCGCCCAGGTGGCTCAGTCGGTTAAGCCTCTGACTTCGGCTCAGGTCAGATCTCACGTTTGTGGGTTCGAGTCCCGCGTCAGGCTCTGTGCTGACAGCCAGCTCAGAGCCTGGAGCCTGCTTCCAGTTCTGTGTCTCCTTCTCTCTCTGCCCCTCCCCCTCTCATGCTCTGTCTCTCTCAGTATCAAAAATAAATAAAACATTAAAAAAAATTAAAAATAAAAGAGGCCTGGGGAATGATTGGGGTTGCTATTGTATGAGAGTGATTGGGGATGCTTGAGAAGACACGTAGGAAACAGACACAGGCCATTCTTAGTTTATAGCCACTCTGTTTACAAATTAGAGGTGCAGCTCCTACCCCCAAAAGTGGCCCTTTTCTCCATTCTTACCAAAAGGCTAACCAGTCTCTCACCCTGGCACCTTCCTAGCTCCTGAATGCTGAGCTCCTCTTCCTGTACCTGAAATCTAGGCAGTTTCTGGGCATCTATTCCCTGTCTATTCAAATCTACATCTTTTATCAGATTCTGATGGATTTGCAACTCAGGACTTTGGACCTAGGAGATAGCAGAGTTCACGTAAAACATGATGGACCACTCAGTCAGAGTAAAAATCTCTTAAATTTCTGCTTCTCTTGGAGTCACTTATTCCCTCTAGCTTTATGTTGGTTTCATGTATTTTTTTTGGTAAGTGTCTTAATTAATCACAGCTACAGACTCTTCTTAATATATCAAGGAATCTATCTGTTCAATTGTTTATCTTAGAGTGTTCCACTGGAGACTGATGATTCCCTGGGCTTGATGTACAACTGTCCTCTTGCATCTTTCTTGGGTCTTCATCCGGGAACTTCCCCGTGCCTCTCCATTGTTCACTGAACCCTGTGTTTTCCTCTCTTGGTTTATTTCTTGTTTTGGTGAAGCACAACTTCTAGTAGCTTACTAGGATCCTATAAGTGTATTTGTACCATCTGAAAATATCTTTATGCTGCACTCACACTTGATATATAGATGAATTAGAGTTCTAGATTAGAAATAATTTCTACAGAAACTTGAATTTTTTCATCATCTTTCAGCTTCCAGAGGTGCTTTTGAATTGTCAATTATTTTTCATAGTACTGATCTTTTTATATGTGGCCTATTTTTCCCCCTAGAATTTTCTAGTATCTTTTCTTTTTTCCCCCAATGAATATTTCCAAATAATTTCAAAATTATAGGAACTGGAGAGGATATTTTTATTTAATGAGCTAGACACTTGATGGTATTTCTCAAGGTAGGACCTAATATCTGAGACATTTTATTATAACTCCCATCATTTTTACTCTGCCCTTTCTTTCTGAAATTTCCAATATATGGATACTGGACATTCTGGGTTTATTTTCTAATTTTATACTCTTTTATGTTGGCCATCTCTGGGGTTTTTTCTATTTTTTGGGAGATTTCCTAGGCTTATTTTTCATACCTTCTATTGATATATTCTCTAAATTCCTGCCATTATAATTTAATTTCTAAGGCTTCTTTCTTATTCACTGAATATTGTTTTTATAGTTTACTGTTCTTATTTCATTGATTAATGTGTCCTTTTATCTCATTGAAAATATTTTTGGAAGTAGTTTTCCCTGCTGCTATTTGCATTAATTGTGTCTATTTATGCCAACTCCCTTTTATCTTGTTTGTTTTTGTCTCTCTTTGTCTTTCTTTCATGTTGCAACTTCCTTCAAGTAGCTGTTGATTCCTGTGTGTACATTTGTATATAAACACAGGGCACTGAAAAAATGTAATTGCTGATTAGTGGCTCTCACTCTAGGGAGATGGAACTGAAATTCAGCCTTTCCACTCATAGTACCCCGGATGTTAATTTCTGACTCTTTTCTGAGCTTATCAGGTTCTTCAAACGGGAATCCTCCAATCTGCAGAATATACACTTCTATACTAATACTTGGGGAGCTAACTGTGGGAAGGATTCGGACCCCCACTGTTGGTGTGCATGTTTCCACTCAAACCCTTCTTCGGAGATGCTCCCAACCCTGGACTAGCAGGTGCCTAGTGCTGAGTCTAGAGAATGACCTGTGTCAGCTTTTTGTAAGACTGTCTTTTCAAGGTCCTCTGCCAGGGTCGGGGAGTGACTGGCTGCATGTAGAATTCCATGTGAAATAGAATTCCTTCAGTACGTTGTAGGCTAAGCTCCGTCAGCTCCTTGTATACATACAGTGTTCTCAGTTAGACAGCAGATACTGACTGATCTAATTCTCATTTCTGTGACCTGCTTTTTCCCCTGAAGCTCTTAGAATTGTCTCTTCATATCTGACATTCTGATGACACTCTGTGTGACTATAGTGATCCTTGTTACATTGGAACTTCTCATGGGTCTTTTCTTCCTGGCCATTCATGTCTTTCCACAGCTCTGAGAAATCTTTATTATGTCATTTCTTTTGCTTTCTCTGTTCTCTTTCTAAAATTCCTGTTAGATATTTTTTATCTCCTTAAGTGATCAACTCTGTCATTTATCTTTACCTTCTATTTCTTTATTATTCTCTTTTTAATTTTTTTAAGTCTTTTTGTCTTTATTTCTCTTTTAATTCTTTGGTGTGAGAATGAGATTCTTTGTTTCATCAAACTAGTTTTCCTGTCAAGAAAATGTCTTTCTTGTTTTCCTACCATATTTGTTTCTGTTTCTTTTTAATGCTATCTTATTCTTGTTTTGCAAATGAACACCTTCTTAATTTTACTGAGGACACAATGAGAGGCTATCATTCCTTTGAAGTCCCTTCATGTTATGTTCTATGTGACTTATCTTGTCTTCTTCAAGTTTCATTCTCTCCTTAAGTTTCCTGTTCGTGCATTAAATTGAGCAACTGCAGTGTTTACTGCAATCCTTGTCTTGTACGTGGATTGGTAGTTTTAGATGAATCAGGGAAGTGACAATTAAGCTTTGAGACCATGGAAGTCAGGATGGATTTTGCTTTGAAACCAACACCTATGCATTTCCTTCTTTTTGTTTAATGAAGAATCATCATTTTACAAAGAGATGGTGGCTGTCAGACATTCTACTCGCCAGCATAGGAGTGAGGGATAAGATGACTCATTGTTGTGTGTTCTGACTCTTCATTTATCTTCCTGTGCTCAGGCTTCATTTTTGGTCCCAACTTCTGTTCCTGGCATTTGGGATGGTTTGGAACGGAGACTCTCCAGGGTTCTGCAAGGAAGCCTTCTCTCTGCTGTTCTAGCTCATTCTACTTGTCTTATTTTCCCATAATTTTACTTTCGTTGGTAAAGTAACTGGAATTCAGTTTTTAAAAAATCATACATTCCCATTACTTGATACTAATTCTTATTGATCTTTAATGAATTCTTTTGGATTTAAGTTACCATATAACTTATAAAAATATTTCCTATTAACGATGCTGATATAAATTTGATGAATTTCTTTTTTCTCCCCATATTTCTTTTCATTAGCTGGCATTTCCAACACAATAATGACTAATATGGTAGAGTGGACACTTTTCTTATTTCTGATTTAAATATAACATTATTAGTGCCTCACTAATAAGGCTGATGCTGGTTTCAAATAAGTATTGTTGATCTTGATCTAGCTAGTATCTACATTGTAGTTATTTTGATTCCTAATGGTAACATTTCCTTGGAAAACATTATTGATTTATTTATAGAGTCTGGAGGAAAAAAACAGCTCCAACTAAATTCTAGAAATCTATGTTGATTCAAATGGGAGATCTGGGGAAGGAGAAAGAAAAGAAACACTCATAGTGAAAGACCACTTGGCATCTATCAATGGAGACATAGGCATCCGGTAGAGATATGCTGACTTGTTGATTCATCTATGGAATTCAGCTGTTCACTGATCTCCTGGGGCTGACAAGCATACCTTGAAAATTAGGGCACCATGTTTTGATCAGTTACAGAATAAGAAACTGAAATCAGTTGCTTGAAAGAAATATGACTACAGGGCTTGCGTTTGATCAGCAATCTTCAAAATTTAAGGTGAATGCAAGTTATCTGTATAAAATCCCTTGGTTTTCTTTGTAAATTTTTTCTTAAAGAGTGACAATATTCTTTAAAACAGGATGATCAGACCTTGATTTGTTAGTAGTTTAACCCCTAATTATCCCGGTAAGTTGGTTGTTTTATGGGGTTGCTAAGGTTTCCTTCCTGGAGACCTGAAAGTTTTAAGGGACCAAGAGATGTGATGCAGGTCTACATGGACCTCTGTTCAGTACCAGTACATTTTGATATTTCCAGGCAGAGATATTGGATACCCATGGTGAATAATCAAATATACTTCTTTTCCTCTTTTCTTAGACCTTCTTGTATTCTTCCTTGGCTTCTGTGATGACACTTCATTTCTTCTGTTGTCATAGCCATGCAACATTCTAGGACAGTCCTTCATTATCTCAATCATGTTTCTGTTGGATCTAACCTATAAAGGTGAAATGCATTGTGATGCTGAAATAAATCATGCCAAGATACTAAAGGAAAAAAGTTTAGTTTTTTAGGCTCTGGTGACATTGGTTTTATCTGGCTTAACCAAAAAGGTAATATTTACAACATTCGGGAAATAGTCCAGAATTGGGATTATTTTCAGCCTTGGGATAGAGGGAAGAAAAAAAACAACAAAACACACTCTTCTAGGTTGAGTCACAAATGGAGCCCAAGACCTAGCTGGGCTTGAACTAGGCTGGGGGTGCATCCTCTCTGAGACCTTGATGTTGCCACGGCAATACAACTTTCCTAGATTATTTCTCTGGATTCTTTCCCCACGTGCTCACATACTAGGGGCATCAAGTTTTCAGGGATTTCCGTGTGGACTGTCACGCTGGTGTCAGGATGTGCTCATCTCTTTGGATTTCCCAAAATGACATGTGCAGACAGGGGAGGGAGCGTGTGAAATTTCCTGGGGATCATCAGAGGGCCAGGCCATCACCACACCGGTTGTCCTTGGCGAAGCGGCAGGTGAGAAAGCAGCATTAGTTAGTCTCTCTGCATCTAGCTCTGCCTCTCCCCTGCCCTACGCAGAGGCATGAAAGCCCAACACTGACTCCACATGCCATTGGATTTCTCTCCCCCTTATCACTTTCCTCAGGGGTACAAAATGCTGATGCAGTTGAGATCTCGAAATAAGTGATTTATAACTAAAATGGCCCTCTGCAGTGAAAGGTCTATGAGAGACGGGCAGAATTTATTTGCTGAGTTACTATGCAAATTTCACAATTAAATCTTAACTCAGCTCCTCAGGGAATATCAAGGATTACTGAAGGAAAGGGGCTTTGACACGATTTTTAAAAAGGAAAGAGAGCAAAGAAATAGCAGAATATCGTACAGTTTCCCGGCTCTGCTCCTCTGTGTCAGTCTCTCAGTGGGAATCACTTTGGAGAGAATCAGGTAGAACAGGCAACGGGGAAGAAATAATCAGGGGAGAGGCAAAGAAACCCACTTTCTATTTGTAAAACTGAATTAATGAATTTTTAAAAATATTTGTCGCTACGGAGTGCTGTCCGGCGGGAATACATGCGGAGACCCGCATAGCTGTGCATTCTTTTCTTTTATTCCTCCCCATGTGCCCTAACCCCCCTTCCTTCTCTCCACACGTTACCCCGACCCCCATTGTGGAGAGCCCGCCTCCCTCTTCTCTGCCTCCAGCCCCTCCTGTGTGCCCGCGCTGTCTAAGCTAGGTGGTGTTAGCAAGAGACTTCTGTTTTGACAGGCAGTCTCTTGGGTGTCTCCGCTGAAAAGGCCAACGCTCCCAGTGCAGCTAAAAACTTTGCCTTTAAACAGCTTCTCACTTCCCTGAACTGCATGCAAATAGGAGAGCCCTCGGGGCTCCATCGCTCCCTCCAGGCCCCTCGGGAGCATCGTGGCCCTTTTGGGGAAGTCTTTTGAGGGACACTCATTCCTCGGATTCTGGCCCACTGGTGACCGCCAGGCTGTTCACAGAGCCCCACTTCCATGGTATTCATGGGCCTCCATCTTCTGCTTCTTGAGGGAAGAAAGGCCCTTCCTCCCCCTCTCCCTGTTCAGCTACACGGGCAGGCCGCTGGCAATGTCCATGGTGGCGGATAACCAGTGTTGCCTTGACAGGAGCCTGGCTCATGAATTCAGGTACATCTCTCAGCAAAGGAAGCCTATTTCCATTTCCAGGAAAGACTGAGTGTGGCGGCCAGCACCCTACATACACCGACTGTTGATCCACCTGCAGACTGATATCCGGAGAGCTGTCTGTCTCTTAGAAAATTAGGAAAGTGAGGTGGAAAATTCCCATTACTCCCAAGGACCTATTTTCCTTTAATTCCTTTCTTTATGCTTCTCCCTGATAGAAATCCACCCCAAAGGAGTCACTTGGAAGTAGCCAAAGGACTTGGAGCTCTTCTGTGCCTCTGGCTGGGTCTCTTGTACCTGGGGCCGCTGACAGTGGCCAGGAGAGACCATAAAAGCAAGAACACTGGGAAGCAGCAAACAGGTGTCCTAACCCTGCGGGCTGGGCTGACAGAGTGGAAAATCCTCAGTATTCGGCTTTCTTAACCGTGGTGAGCTTTCCTGATTTGGTTTTATTTGGTTGCATGTGCCTCTTAGAATTTCATCTTTTGTGCCTCCTTGATGTTTGTTTATATGGGTTAAAATGTATATGTGTCCTGGGAAGGGAAGTAAATTTGTAAACCTTGATAAACTTTATCAAGATTGGTATTGCTATTATATGAGAATTGGTTGGGGGCCATTACGTCCGCTGAGATATTGTTTATGATAACAGCAACAGATACCTATTGCAAACGTACCTTAACCCAGGAATACAACTTTCCCTTTCAACAATAACGGATTATTTTTTTCCTGTGGATAAAAGTTGTATGTATGGATCCTAAACATCTTTGACAGAGACCTCATTTTGTGGCACTGATATACAGAAGTTGTACACGTCAAAAGCGGATGTCAGACTGAGCACCACTGTATATTGTATAAAAATCTTTTTGCCTTGTCTATGATACATTTTTCTTGTATAGGTTATTTTTCTAAAATCTTATTTAATGGGCTTACCGTAGCTCTTGGAGGCAGGTGGGACACGCAGGCTAGAGGTGGATTATGTGGAACTCATATTTCATGGAGTATATTTTTTCCTGATAACGTAACTTCCTTCCTCTATTCCTAACTGGTTAAGAGAAAACTGAGGGTATAGCAGCCTTTTCTGAGAAATGAATGCAAATAGCAGGGAATTCAACACAAAAGGCAGGAATCCTCGGCATTTGTTGTGGAAAGCAATCTCGGGTGTGGTTTCTCCTCCAGTGGGACACGATGTAGCAATCACCTCACCATGTCAGCCATTCCTGGTGTAACAGGTCCCCCCCACCACGGACCCCCGAGTGACAGAGGACTTTCTGTTCTGAGCTCTTAACACACTGGGTATTTGAAATATGGTTCCTTAGATTGAGCACCTTGGTGACGTCTGCTCATTGGTCCTCACTGTCCCTCTAGTTCCCTCACACAGAGACCAACTCCTTATTTCATTTACTCAACAGATATTTATTGAGCATAAACTATGTGTCAGGAATTGTTCTGGGAGCTGGGCTTCACCCACACAACAGTGAGTAAAACAGACAAAATATCCATCTTCAGGGGACTTCTGTTTTAGAGGAAGAAGGTGGTAAACAAAACAAGAAACTTATGTGGGAAGGGAGACATGATAATGCTAGTAAGGAAAACAAGGTAGAGAAGGGAGGATGGTCGCATTAGAGCAGGAGGTTCTAGATTAAATAATGCGCTGGAAAGATGACATTTGAGCGGAGACCGGAAATAAACGAGTGAGTGAGCCACATAGGTACCTGGAGGAATCCCATTTAAGGCAGGGGCACAGCCAGAGCACACGATTCGAGAAAAGGCTGTACCTGGTGTGCAGAGGAACGGCAAACGTCCCCTCAGTTGGGTTGGGGCAGGAGGAGGAGACTCTGTGGAGGAAACCCCTGGGTAGGACAGGTGGGCGGTGCATGTCCTGTCCACCACAGGCTCCCAATCAGAATGAGATGTGAAGCCACTGGAGAGTCGTCGAGAAGTAGCATGACCCTGACTCATACGTAAGGAACTTTGGCTCTGGGGTTAAGAATAGATTGGATAAGGGATTCAGGTCAGGCGAAAGTGGAGGAAAGAGACAAATATTGGGGCTATTAGAATAATCCAGTGACTTAGAAGCAGTGGGGATGTTGACAAGCAATACTGTCTGAAGATAAGACCAACTGGATGTGGGGTGAGGTGAAGAGAGGACTCAAAGACAACTCTTGGGCTTTTCGGCTGGGCCAGTGAAGGGACGATGCCACTTTGTAACTCAGACGAAAAGAGCTGTGGATGACACAGAATATGATGGAATACTCAGAAATTTCGTTCTGGGCATGTTTGATCTGAAATTTCTAACCCATGATATTTCAATTTTTTTATGTTTGTTTATTCTTGAGAGACAGAGCATGAGTGGGGGAGGGGCAGAGAGAGGGAGACACATAATCTAAAGCAGGCTCCAGGCTCTGGGCTGTCAGCACAGAGCCCCATGCAGGGCTCGAACCCATGAACTGTGAAACCATAACCTGGGCCGAAATCAGTCGCTTAACAGACTGATCCCCCCAAGTGCCCCCCAACCCATGATATTTCAAATATTTGAAGGCGATTGCCATGCCCAGACAATAAGCAAGCATAGTCACTTTGACTGTGATGGACATACGTGCCTCTAAAAAATCATCAAGCCGTGCAAAATTGCACAAGACACCTGTCGGGATTATGGAAAAAAATCGGATGGGGACAGAGCATTCAAAACCTTTTTCTGGTGATGCATCAAAAACAAAAGAGCCCAGTTCACAAGTGTTAAAGCTGGTGATAAATAGGGCACTTCGCCCTGAAAAAAAAAAGCGAGTAGTTTGATAAGCGGGCTCTGGAAGGGCTGTGATTAATTGCGAGGCGGTGAAAAGAAGCTTCCCCGAAATCACACGGAAAGCAGGGAGGCTGGATTAGAGGTGGGCGTGGTTCAGCGCTGGCACAGAACATCACAGTGGGGCGAACTTCTGTAGCCTTACATCCTGGAGAATATTTTTTTCTGCCGTTAAGATAAAGGTTCTTCAAGGCATACATTTGTAACAGGTCCCTGTCTCATCAGAACTGAAAATTTGATGTAGGGTACAGCCTTTCTCTTTAATTAACTTCTGTATTACCTGGAAACTCTGTTTTGGATTTGAAAATTGTAGCAATGTTTGAAATCACTCACCCAGCCACTACTCACACCAACAGGAGCTCTTCTGCAGGATTTAGCAATTTCCACTTCAAGTATTTATATACAGTTAGTGTTTTCCTTTTTACACAGACTGCTTGGCTTTTTGAACCAGGACGCCTAGGCAGGCTTGAGATGTTGAATGAGTGTGTGTTTTTGTATCTGTTTCGTCCTGTGTATGTGTGTGCGTGTGTGTGTGTATGTGTGTGTGAAAAGAAACGTTCACAGATACAAAAGAATGACAAAAATGTAGCTCTGTGGGATAATGCACATAGTAAAACAGGATGGCCAGTAGATGTGAGGTACGTGCGCAAGTATTCCTATGCAGCTGGATGCAGTTTTCTGTTTCGCGGGCACGAAACTGAGCAGCAGTAAATGCAGAATTCATGATCTGTTCCCCTAGGATATCAATTGCACTGAAACAAATGTACAATTTCAGAACAAGCATTATGGAATAACTAACTGGACTAATACTAATATTGGAAGATGGGAAAATGCAAGAAATTTAAATCATGTAGAAAACAAATTTAAGACAAATTTTCATCGGCAGTGTAAGCTTGATGTGAAAGAGGGGTATTCGTGGTCTAAAACCAAGTGTAGTTTGAGCCAGACCTCAGCCGGCGGAAAGGAAGATTCGTGAGAAGTCTGGGCCAGACCTCGCGTGGTTGAAGAGCTGCTATAACTTCCAGTCTCTAACCTGCTGTAGGACTGAGTCCTAGGCAGCTGAGAAATCTCCCCGTTCCGATGGGATTGCCCATGGCCTTCTGGCTCCAGCAGGGCTGAGGAGTAAGGATTGCTTAGTAATTGCTTGCCCTGTGCAGAGCTTTACCTTGACCCTAACCGGGCACATTAGCACGGGCCCAGAGGCCCAGCACCTAAATGAAATGTAGCTCAACTCTCGAGGAGCCCGTGTCTCAGCAAATAAGAACCACATATAAAAATGAAGACTTGGCCCCGTATGTCTTTAAACCCATGACGGTTACTGCTGATACGACACTGCAGGGGAAAATGACTTAGATTTTTGTGGGGTAGATGGATTTTTGGGGTCTCTCTCTGCAATTTTCTTTAACATAGTGGGGTCTTTGTCACTGTAATGAAAACTGCCTTCAGCTGGAAGGAATAAAAAGAGGAAGAGAGAGAAACAATAGCAGCCTAGCAGCAGAATTTTCCAAATAAATTAAACACTTTTGAGACACGGGATTTATATTAGAAACACCGATAAAACCTTATCCTTGAAGGTGTGAAGATCTAGGCTCTTAAAATTAATGTAAATAGCAGTATTACTGCCGCAGGCATCAACGGAGATCTTGGAGAGTATGAGAAGACAGGTGTGGAGGGGGCAGTGAAAGAAAGGGTCACATCCAATAAAGAGTGTTTGCAAAATCTTGGGGAAATTTGTGCAGCTTTGTATAATAACACCTTTCACTCTTACTTCTTCACAGATATTGTATCAAGTGGCAGAAAGAGGAAATAACAAACAGGTGCTTTGCGCTTGCTTCACTGACGTGAACAAATGCAGATTTTTCAGTATATCTTCTATTTTACGTGTGTGTGTGTGTGTGTGTGTGTGTGTGTGTGTGTGCGTGCACACAGAATTCTGTGGCTTAGTTAAGTCCAGGACCTAAATAGAAAGTTTTGAGATCTGTTCTGAGCCAATCATCGACGTGACCTTCAATGCATTTCCTATCTATAAATATAAAAACTGCTCACCTCTGGGGTTTATTGGTCAGGTTAGATGAGTTGATGCATATGAAAATATTTTTCAGGTAATAGAATGCTGACCAAAGATTATTATTATTGTGGAGATGTGGAAGGAGAAAAAATGGGCAGGAGAAGAGGACGATTGCTTGGGTTCATCTAGCTCCCATGGGAAGTGTGTATTTTGCTAGTGGGGGAACCGGGGCAGCTGGGTACGTGAAAGATGGAGAAAGACAGTGTGCACATGTTCAAGGGTTTGTGAATGCAAGGGGGACAGCCCTTTATTAGGCAAGCGATATGCTGAGTTTCAGGTTTACGTTACCAGGAGACTTGGAAAAGTTGAAACTCAGCCTAACTAGGGCTGCCAATGGCCTCTAATGAAAATTTCCATTTGGAGAGACTAGATGTTGACTTGGCATGACACCAAACAAGCAGCCTGCTGCAAAATTTTACACCAATTGTATTTCTCCTAATTAAACCCTGTCTGACCTCAGCATTAAGAAACAATTTGTTTCAGGATATAACCAGCACACATAAGCAATTACATTCTGTTTGCCCCATTAGCATTATTTGGCTCCTTTGCTATCCAGGACTGCTACTGCAGCAAATCCTGCCCCTGAGCCGCAGCTATAAAAAGCCTGGAGTGTTCAGAGGCTTTTTCCCCCATACTAAGAACTAAGAATATCATCATATTTTAGCCAAGCCAAAGATTCTGGGAACAGTGTGCTTCTGTGTTTATTATGAGGGAGTGTCTATATATATATATATATATATATATATATATATATATGAATATTTCTTATGAGTTAAAAAAGACTCTACTTATAAAAAAACCTGAGGAAGCTATAATAATCTAAGTTTATAATAATCCAAGCTTATCTGGTATGCTATTTTTCATTTTCCCATTCAGCTATGACCCCTTGTACTTTTACTTATTCATAGATGTCAGACTTGGTAAATTTTGAATTCCAAACCCCCACTCCCACCCAAATGCATTCTGCAAAGCTTTAGACAGGGTTGGGGCAAACATTCTTTTATAAAAGAAGCATCACAGCCACTTAAATGAAACAGAGAAAGACCTTTGAACGCAAAAACTCGCAAGAGACCTGCGTATAGAGTTCACTTCAGTGGTAGGAGCTCCAGGCCTGGGATCAGGGAGGTGAGCTGGTCTTCTTGGCCCTGCCACTTACACCTGCTGGATGATGAGCTCATCACCTGCCTCTCTGAGTCTCCGTTTCTTCTTTCACAAAATGGGACAGGAGACACCGGAGATATTTCTTCTGTAAGGTCATGGTAGAAATGAGGTGACTCAGAGGTAGTGTTTCTATTGGGTCCTTGAAGGCTGATGAGCATTGAATAGATAGAGAACATTCTTCATCCTAATTTCCTTCTGACTGTATTAGCTGTAGACTTCTGCCATCCTGATCTGGGAGCAGTAGTTGGAAAGACAAGGAAGTGCAATATATTCCCTATAGGAAGGAGATAGATGGAAAATGTGGAAAGGCCTTCTCCATAGGATGGTAGAGTAAGCAATGAGGTAGGTGTTTGTGCTCAATTTTTATCTTCTTTTCCCTGAGAGCCCTGAAAAGAAAGTTCCCATTGGTTTTTCTACCTGTAAAATGGGAATGAAACCATCTCCTCACCCTCTTCTTATTTCACAGAGAAACTGTGGGAACAAGCACCTCTTGCCAGTTGAGAGCTTTAAGAGTCTCAGAAGGCAGGCATTACTGAATGGAACATGGCTTCGCTTCCCTGTGCTGCACGGAGATACATCAGAGTGGCCCTGTGACACATCAGAGTGGCTCTGTGACATGTCAGAGTGGCCCTGTGACACGTCAGAGTGGCTCTGTGACACGCTCGGAAGAGCAGAGCTTCTCTGTGAATCAAGAGCTCCTTCTGTTGGCAACGAAGTCTCATGAGCCTTAAAAGTGGAGGTTCACTTCAGCCTCGAGGGAAACTTACAGGTGACTGAGAACAGAGAGCAGGTTCTTATAGACCATGAGAATGAGTAACTGCCCCTTCCTCCGGCCACCATGAAAACCCATTGTTACAGCATTGCATCATCGCGGTGGCTGGAGAGCATGACAGGAGAATCCTATTTTGAGTCATGGAGTCTAGAAGGTAGCATATCACAGTGGAGCAAGAGCTGTACTTTGAAATGGGACACTTGGATGGGACTCCCTTCTCAATCATTTACCCACCATGGGGCTTGGACAAGCCTTTTAACCTCACCTGGTGCTGGCCTAACGACATCTCATTTTCCAAGTGCCTGTATCTGCATTTTGTTTTTCTCCTACAGATTTCTCACGAGTCGAAGGCACTGGCATATGTTTTTCTATTAACCAGTCGGTAGGTCACTGATTCTAATATTGTGAAAGTGCAACTCTCCAGACTCTTATGGAGATGATTAGAGCTGGTGAGGGGCCCAGGAATCTGCATTCTTAAGAAGCACCCCTAGTGAATTTGGTGAAGTTGGGCTGAGATGAAAATATGCTTGATTAACCAATCTGGCATCCAGAATAGTGTCTGATATAAGGTAGCCACTCAATAATCTTTACTGAATTAATGCATAAATGGTGGCCTGGCTGTCCCTATCAATAAAGACTGCCTCTCCTAGTGGGAAGCATGAAAGCTTACTGGTTGGAATAACTCTTTCTCTAAATATATTAAGGTCGCAGTTTCCTGTCAGGAGGAGAGGAAAGGAGAGCTCTACTAAGAATCAGGGTAGAATGCCCTGGAATTTTACAAACCCATGACACAAGACTTTTGTGGCTGGCTTAGGATGAACCACTACGTCGGTCTTTGACAAGCTCCCTCTGTCCTCTCTGTTCCTTTCCTGGCTCTTGGTTTTCACTTAATTCACAACCCTGATGCTGATACCTAGCCTATCCTGCTCTTGGCATCTCCAACCATAACTGTTCTTATCTTCCCCCCTCATCCCTGCAATTCCCTCCCCATCCATTGCCTTTTCTGATAGTTCACTGATATTGATCTGGTTTCACCACACACTACCTAATGGCTCATGAATTCATGATGGGCTTGCTTGTAAAACAAAGACACCCAGGTTACATTTAAATTATTCCAGATAAAACACACATATCTTTTTAGGAGAAGTACGTCCCAAACTGTGCACAGGATATTTGTAGTAAGAAATCACTTTCAGTTCTTCGAATTTAATTGGGCAGCCTGTATTTGTATTTGCTGACTCTGGCAACCCTTCCTCTGGATGATCTTGCTTTGCACCTTTGGTTCCTGTTAAACCCTTGATTGTCAATGTCAGCCTCACCTTCTGAAGACCTCCTCTGGGTTGCCTTCTGACATCTGTGTCTACCAAAAGTCTTCATGGTTCTGTGTTCCTAGTCTTTCAATTTGCATCTTTCTAGTTCTTAGTGCCTGTTTTGGTTTTAATCTACCATTTCTCTCTAACCAGTGTTGTCTGGAGGGGAGATTACTCTGGATCTCTGTTTTCAGTGTTAATACAGACACTGAAATATACGGGGATAGACTTCTACCTGGTTCCTGGGAAAACAGAGGAAGAGGCTGGGAGCAGCAACATAGTTGCAAAAGGAAGCCGAGCTGCAGCTGCACAGCACTGAAGACCATTTTGGATTTGTCACAGCTGCTCATGACCCGCAGTGATGGCAACTGAAAACAGGGATGTCCACCCTTCAGCTCTGTGTCTTGTTTCTTGGAAATTGGGAAAGGGTGACCTGGACATCAATGAAAGATCTTTCTAAGATCTTGAGGAGGATTCTTTTTTGTCTTTTTCTCATTCTCCTGATCCATTCTATCATATTTCCTTCATCTTATCACAACCTAGTGATCATTTCATATTTTTTATTCACTTTTAATGTGTTACATGTATGTGAACCATGCAAGACTGGCTAATTCTCTACATATTCTCTGTATTTACTGTCAGGGACTGTTCTGTTTTTACTTAACAATAGTCAACATATTCAGTTTCCTCTAAGTGCAACCACCATACCAAGCATCATGTTATATAAGTGATCTCATTTCAGTCTTACATCACTCTTATTGCCATGATATAGAAAACAGAAGAGCAGATACATAAAAGTTAAATGACTGGCACTAATTTACATAATTTGGTTAAGCCAAACTTTGAATCCAGCTGTAACTGATATCACAGCCCTGTTTTTATCATTATGTAGTATTTTCCTCCATGTAACTTATACTAGGTTCTAAGAGGAGTAAGAATTACTAGTTATTCAAGTTATTTACAGTACTCCTTCGAGTTGGAGGTTATTAAAGAATCAACTGTAATCTGGGTTTGGAAATTCAGGCTAGAGAGACTCACAGTCTTCTGTGAGATCATATACACCTCAATTTCTGTCACAAATTTTTCCTCTGATACTTTTTTCTAACCGATTGGCCTTGACTCAGCCCCCTTTCCAGAAACTCCCACTCATACATACAACTTTGACAGCATCAACTACCATCCGTATCATTGGTGGATATTTTTTATCATGTGTAACTGAAATGAACCCCTTCAGTCCCCCTCCAACATATTTTTCCTTCAGCCACAGGATTTATAAGATTCTTGAGGATCAAATCTAAATTTGGAGAAGAGAACCTACTGAGACAATATACTTTAGTATAGAATGTTCCTGAAATAATAGGATTCTTTTGGAATTCCACCAAAGTGCAAAGGAAAATACTTTTCTCTCTTTCATTAGCACTACTTCTGAAAGACATTGATTCCATATTTACCTTGATAGGAAGCATGAAAATAGCAAGGGTAGCCTAGAGCTCCATTTACCAGATTATCACCCAAACCAAAACTTAATTTCATTTGCTGTCTCTGCTCAGAAGGCCATCTTGCCTCCAAGAAATATCATGATTTTTTTTAGTTTGTTTGAATTAAGGAAGAATAGGAGCATTTAAGTTACAAGGGTATTTTTTTAAACATTTCTCTGTAAAAAATTCTGCTATAATCTTAAAATCCTACATAGTTTCCATTGAGTATCTTCCTTTCTCGGTCCCTTGCTCTCTAAAAGTCAAGCGATTTATTATTCTCCTGGGACAATGCAGTATGTATCTTTTAAATTCCCTTTGGACTTGGCCTTTCTGGTTAGCTTCAGATCAAGACACCAAAGCCCAATATGCAAGGCATGTGCAATCTGTGAAGCTTAGGATACAGAAAACTTTTATGAAACTATAGTGCAAAGGAGCAACCCATGTGTGTATGCACACACTCATACACATGCACACACGCACACATTCTCAGGAGCTAGTGTTCTGAGTTACCATATGGGCAACTCATCCTGAGGTCCAGTCTGCATTTTGAAGGTCAAGTTTCTGGTGGCTCATCAGGCATTTGAGCCCATGATCCAGATACCACTGAAATGTGCCAGAATGTCCAAAGCTTTGTGATGAGGTCCTCCCTGCAAAACAGCAGACGTGAAAGCTGGCCTTTGAGTCGTGCGTGGAAATCCGTGTTGCTTCCCAAATGATGTTGCCCTCACCAAGACATATTTACTTCTGTGCTAGTTCGTTGTGGGCAAAGGTCTTGGGGTTTGAGGCAGCAGGCAGCAGTTTATCTGAAGAAGGTCATGATCCAATTGGGTAATTGGAAGAAAGAAAGAGTACTTCCCAGAGAATCTGGGAAGGAGGAAGAAGGAGCTCTCTGTAGAAGTCACAGAGTGGCACCGGACGTGTAGTAATTTAAGGAGGCAGAAACCCATATTGGTTAAGAGCCTTGGCTGCTTGGATTTGAACTGCGGTTCTACCATTCACACATGTATGTCTAGATTCCAGCTCTCTACAGGCCCCTGTGGCCTATAAGATAAGGATGTTTGTATCATCCAAGTAGCGGTTGGTGCCAGGATTAGATGCGATAATTACGTAAAGTGCTTAGCAAAGGGCGTGGGACGTAATGAGAGATGGAAATGATGGTGATTGTGTTAGTTAACTATTGCTGTTAACAAATTACCACAAATGTAACAACTTTGAGCAACACAAATTCATTACTCAGAGTTCTATGGGTCATAAATCTGGCATGGCACAGATGAGTTCTCTGCTTAGGGTTTTGCCAGGCTGAAGTCAAGGTGTTGGCTGGCCTTGGGTTTTTTTCTGGAGCCTTTAGGGAAGAATCTGTTTTCAACCTCAATCAGATTTTGGCCAAATTTAGTCTCCTGTGCTTGAAGAAGCACAAGAGGCCTTCTGCTCTCTTGCCTGCTGTTAGGTGGAGGCCTCTGTCAGTTCAAGGCCGCTGAACTTCACCTTCTCACGTGGTGACTCCATCTTCAAACCATCAACAGTAGGTCACATCTCCCTGTGCTCCGAATCTCTCTGACTTGTTCTCCTGCTACTAGCCAGAGTAAACTCTCTGCTGTTAAATGGGTCACCTGATTGCATCAAGCCCACCTCGATAATCTCTGCATTTTATAGTCAGCTGACTGGGGGGCTTCATCTACCTGCAATATCTTCCCAATAGTAACTCCATTTGTTTTCATTTTAATAGCCAGGAACAGGAACCTTGGGGAGGGCATCTTTAGAATTCTGCCTGGGACAGTGAGGACAAGGTGATGTTGATCAATAACTCACTTTTTCACTGGTCTTCGCATATACAAAGAGAGGGCTGAAGCTGAGTTTGGAGGCGGACAGTAGAAACTGCCTAATTATTCTCTGCATTAGAAAGCAGAATTCTTTGCTCCTGAAAGGGCAGGGAAAAGTTGTAAAATGAGAACTGGATGGAGAGAAAAAGAGGCGCTGAGTCACATGGTAGAGCAACTGAGAAATGAAGGTTTTTCATATTATATTTGAGGGCTGTTTTTTGTTAGTTGGTTGCTTGGTTGTTTTGGTTTTCTTGTTTTTGTTTCTGTTTTTGTTTTGTTTTGTTCTTGTGTGTTTTGGGGGGTTGTTTTGTTTTGTTTATTTTTGTGTTATGTTTTCGGTTTTTGGGGGTTTTTTTTTTTTTTTGCCTATTTGGGTCTTCAGACCTCTCCATGGTGCTGCATGTGAGTAGCTTTCTGTGGAAATGTAAGAAAATTGAATTCCAAGGCTGAGATTATCGAAGCACTATACTGGTTCAGTAGAAGAAGGGGCTTAGGGCTGGAGGTGACCCTGGGAAACTGTGGAATCTTTCAGTGGACATTGTTTTCCCCACAGATTTCGAGTGAGGGTTCTGAGGGTTCATTGCAATCTTTCCTGACCTGATGAGGCACAGCAGTAGTGAAATAGTATTTCAGTTACACTGAAAACATAGAGCTGGGCAGGCAGCTGCTTGTCTTCAGACCCAGGCCCAATCAGATGAGGCTGAGCAGGTGTTTCTTCCTCCACTTAACACGTTCATCCATCCATTCTGTCATCTGGGAAACAACTCTGTTGTACCCAGGATATAATACAAGACACTCTTAAGTATTAGAGATTCTGTGTTGAGCAAAACTGAGTTGCTGGCCTCCTGGAGCTGAGCTCTATTGGAGGAGATGGAATAGGTTGATAAACAAACAATGCTAAATAATATCATTTTAGTTAGTTACAAGTACCAGGGGGAAATAAAGCAAAGTAAGAGAAAAAACAGATGCTAAGAATAGAGGCACCCTGTTTTGGAAGAGGCGGTCAGGCAGGTCACTCTGAAGTGACAACAGAAAAATTTCTGAAAAGATCAGGGAAGGTGGAGCCGTTGCCTGTATGACCTCAGCTGAGAGGCACAATCGATATGGACCCCAGGGGGAGGGGGAATAAGAGGGGAGCGCCAGACAATTTTATGACTTGTATTATTTTCTTTCTTGCTAAGCCTGCTTTGAAACTGCCTAGGTAAATGCAGTTAATTATTAATGATAGTGTGCTCTCATTAGGTGCATGGGAAAAACCACAACTGTTAGGATTTCCAAGTATCCATGTTGCCGGGCAGATCAAAGTGGCCTGAGGCATGTGGGGAGTGACATTCTGAAAGGTGTCTCACCAAAATTATTTAGGGGCTGAGTTTAGACTCCTTTCACTAATACTGTAAAAAGGGGATGGATTGATTGTATCAATTAAGTTCAGCCATCCTCTCCCACCCTCACCTTCTCCTCCCTTTCCCTATCTTTTGGAACAAGATAGAATGAGTTTTGGTCAACATAAACCAAATCTTAGACAACAGTGCATCCCACGAATGCTGGATTAGGCTGAAACCCCAGAATAGACAATATTGGAACAGAATGTGAAGATCTGTGTTCATCTCTAGGTAACACAAGTCAGTGACGTCAACATAAGAGGTGCCAGAGGGTGGATGGGAGGCTGCTGTTTTTATTTAGAAAGGAGTAAATGACTTGTAACATTTTATCTGGAGAGAGGAGTGTATTAAGGGAAAGAGGGCATTTAGCATTATTGTAGTTCTTCTCACTAGATGCTGAGTGCTGTAGGAAGAGAGACACCATCATGTCCCTGGCGTCCAGCCCACACCTGCCATGTCCTAGGACCCAATAAATATTTATGAACTATGAGGATGGTGAATGAGCAATAACAATTTATTTCTTTAAGTGGAAGACCTATTTTTGTAAAAATGAGAGTAAATAATTGTCTAGTGTCCCAAAAGATCCACTGAAACAGTGAATATCCTGGGTGCAGATTCAGTACCATGAAGGGACAATTTTATAATAATTCATATTGTTACTAAAAAGAACACAGATGCCTTAAGAGAAGGGGGACTTTCCAGCCTTGAAAGTATTTGAATGGGGGACAGATAGCGTCTGTCAGTTGGGTTAAAGAAGCTATTCCTCCATTAGTCCAAGTTTGTACAAGTTCCATTGGACAAGGACCTTTTCAAGGAGAAATTTAGGGTCACTTTAATTATAGGAGTTCCTGGTCTTAACTGTGGGAGATGGACAACACGTATTTGGAATGTATGGTGACCAGGGCTATTACTATAATAGAGTTTGAGAATACGTTCTAATTAAAGGAAGACTATCATGCAACCATCTGACACCCATATAATTCATGCTCACCATCACGCCCTTCCTGGGTCCCTGGATATCACTCTTTAACATGATTTCTGTTCTAAGAGTCCTAAAGTACCTCCCACAAACCTGAAAATGTGGCAGAATTTCACATTCAGCAGTGGTTGGAATCTACCATCCCACTGAATGACAGAAGTCTTTTCCTCTTTCTCTTCTCGCTCATGGCCTGTGAATGAAGAATCAATGAAATGAGTTTGGGGGCAGATGAATACCCTTGGGGTGCTGTGGCCCAATCCTTTCCCTTAGACCATTTGCTTTTAACTCTCCTTTGAGCGACTGTTCAGCTAAGTTAATAGCCGCAAGCTCTTCAGGGGAAGGTTTGTTAAAATCATGTCCAAGAAAATAAATATAATGAATGAACAATCTCTGGAGAAAGCCTTGACATTTAAAAAAAATGTAAATTAGTCTCACAAGGATCTGCTATGAAATAGGCAAAGTGCATTAGTACAAATGAGATATTTTTACAGCGATTATCGGAGCCATCTCCTGGGGACCACACCTGAACTCTTAAAAGCTGAACCAAAACCCAGTTGTGTACCCAGGAATCTAGCGTGACAGATTTGAATGTATTCCACTAATAACTCTCCTCACCCCATGCCTGCATTTCAGTGCACAGTTCCCCTGTTGTTCAATGAGCTTTGATACAAGGATGCTGGAGCAAGGCTTTGAACTCCTCTGAACCCAATTATATCCAGCCATTTGGAAGTGCCATGGTGGGATGATGGTAGAAGAGTGCTCTCTGAACTAGCACACAGAGAGTTCAAGAAGGAGTTGACTGCAGCAGGTCTGGCAGCCAATTCATACATGGAACTGTGCCGCCTATGGCACTGCTATCTGCCAGCCTGAAATGAGGTTGGAGAGTATCAAAGGGAGATTCAATTAGTTTAACCAAAAATGGACTGAGCAAAGCACAGGGGCAGCTGGTAGCAGCTTCACTTCTTTGATGTGCACGAGAAATGTCTTGCTCCAGCGCGTGCTCCTTGCACTGGGTGTGTGTGTTAAAGAAGTGTTCTTCCCCACGGTGAGGGGAGGCATTTTCCCTCCCCCGAGCATTTCCCAGCTCTCTGGTCATAATGGAAGTCAGTTCTCCAGGTGAGAATCCCAGCCTTTCTCTCTCCCTATCAGCTTGGGACCAATTAAGACGACACCAATAGAAAAAAGAGGAGCCAACAGGCGGGCTGTTTCTCTTCTCCCAAAGGATAGGTGGGTGACACGTGTTCCTCTCCAACAAAGGGCATGGCCCCAAAGAGGAGTGGAGTACCCAGGACTTTAAAAAAAAAAAAAAGAAAAGAGGGCTTTTGTGAGCAAGCTCTAAGAAAGGAGCTCTATTTTATTTATATCATAAATCTGTTTTGTTTTATGGTCCGACCATAAAACCTTAAAATGACATTTTAAATCTGGACTCCCTAACATGGGTCTGTTTTAGTTGATGGAAGCGAACCTGACCTGCAGGCCCTTAAAGTAGCGTGGCCGTTCACACTTGTCCTCTTTACAGTTTGGAAGGGTCACAGGGTGAGGAGCTGGGATGGTTAATTTCTCGATTTCGCTGGAAGTAAGAAATCACTGAACCTTTAAAATGAAGCATTCCGTTTTGTTAGACTCCTGGACTCTTCAGACAATGATAGGCAAAACGGTTTTTCCGAAGCACCCAAAATGTATTACAGAGGGTGGTTTCTCCATCTCTCGATCGAGTGACCTGAGTAGGCCGATATTGATGTGACGTGGACGTCCCCGGTGTCTCACTATGCTGTTGTCGGGGAAGCAGCAGCTGTCCCCGAGGGGAGGGGCCTGCCCCCACTCCAATCCCGGCCCCCATGGGGGACGCGGCTTAGACCTGTCATTTGGGCCCCTTTCCCCCATGGCTCCTCGGCACCACCCCCCTCCCCCCCACCGCCTGCTGTCTCGCCTCTCTGTGCCTTGCATCCCACCTACCAGTTTCGATAACCCCTATCTTCCCAGTCTTGTGTCAACCCCAAAAAGAACACCTCAGCTTTTGAGCTTTGAGAGGAAGTCGAGGCGCCCATCCCTCCTAGAACCACAAGGACCTTCCTAGTCTTGTGGAAACAAACCCTTTATCTCCTCTTTTTGGTCTTTAACCAACTCCCATCCCAAGCATACCTTAGTAGATCTAAACTCCCTACAACACTGAATGAGAGATTGTCTTATAGTATTTTCAGTCTCTGTTTTTAGCCCTGCAATAAACAGTTTATTAGCCCTTTTCTTAGGTCAGAGAGCCCAGGCTCAGAACACAAAGAATTGGTGTGGGAGTGGGGAAAATACCTTGCATTTACTTCTGCATGAATCAATGTATTACTAAAATTTTCTGCCATATTGATATCATCATTTCTCTACCATATGGACCAAAATGAACATCTTTGAAGCCTTCCCCCCTACCTCCCAATCCATGAGAAACAGCTACAGTCCTTCTTCTAGTTTTCCATTGTGGCTGTTAGACATTTCCTGTAAGATCGTGAACTTGTCTTTGATACAACCTGCTGCCTACTCTCATTCCCTCTCTTGGTGCACCCTACCTGTGGCCCTTCTCCATGTGGGGGTATCATATGATAATGGTCTTAGCTCCCACGTGCCAGGAACGGGACTAACCTCTTCACACAAATTATCTCAGTGTGTCTTTACTAGCTTCCCAAGGGTGAAGGATTGTTATTGTAAGGACCATCTTTTGATTTTCCTTAATTTGCTGTGGCATCAGTTTGCCTCCTGCATAAATACCTTTTACACTCCCCTGGGCTCATATCAGCTAAGTTTCTAGATTTACCTAGTAGGTACTACCCCTAGGACAGAGCCACTAAACGACAGACTTCTTTGACTTCCCATATTTCTTTTTGATTGCCCATGTTTCTGTTTTTGTTCTTCTTCTTCTTCTTTTTTTAACCTTTCATTCTAGTCTTCTGCCACTCCTTTCTCTAGAATGGTCTTTTCACCTTCCATTCCATTCTCACCTGTGTCATTCCTTCTATTGGTAGACACTGCTGGTTGCTCACCAAACACTGATTTTCTCTTCCTCCTTACCAATAGAGCCCCCACTGTGCTTGTGGTAGAAATGTGCCTCATTAAAAGGCATCCCCACCCTCAGAGTCTCATGCCTTCTGAACTGGTCATGTCATTCAGCTCAGGTTGACACAACAGGAGCAAAAGCTTATGAGGGGTACCTGTGATGCCTATGTTTTCCTGAACTTCTTCCCAACTGTTTTCTTCTCTCTGCCAGGAACGTGGCTGTCATGCCCAGAGGAGAAGCAACCATCTTGCAACTAGGAGGAAGAACGGCATATATTAAGGATAGCGGAAAAGGAAACCCAAAAGACTCTGTGTTTTGTGGTGACTTTCTTGGGCAGCTGCACCTGTTCTGAAATGCATATCTCCAGACTTTTTATTTCATAGAAGAAAAATTGAATTCTCTATGTGGCTAAGTCACTGCAATCGGGTTTCTACATTTAGATAGATATAATCCTGACACCCCATCCTTCAAAGCTAAATTCAAATGCTACATAAATTATGAAGGCGACCACAGTCGTCTAAATCTAACATGAAATAGTGAAGTAACCTCTTAATTTCTCCTGCTTCCACTCTTTCCACCAACATTTCTGCTATATATTATCTACTTTGCAGTTGGAGTGTGACTCTAAAAATACATACAAGGCCCTGTCATTCTCCAGTCAGCCATCCAATCACCTGATCACTTCCCATAATCATGCTTAAAATAAAACCCAGTGTCCTTCTAAGAATGGCAATGCCCTCTACAAATGGAGTCCTGCTTTGTCATCGCCTACCACTCTCCCTCTCTCCTCTCCCTTGAATTCTCACAGCTCTGTGAATAATCTAAGTGTGTTCTAACACCAGTTTCCTTGTGGCTGTTCCTCTTTCTGTCACTTCCTCAGGTCCCCACCTGAATATCAATCCTTAGACAGACTTCCTTGATGAGTCCCTGTAAATATCCTTAGACAGACTTCCCTGATGAGCCCCTGTAAATACTACATTGACCCACAGCCTTTCTGCCTATCCAACATTATTTTTTTCACAGCACTTATCACTATTTATATAGTATGCTTTCATTCACTTATATTTATTATGTGCTTTTCTTATTAGAATGTACAGTTTATAAATCAGCAACTTCATCTGCTTTATCCCCCACAATATCTTCAGCACTTAGAATAGTGTCTAATGCATAGTAAGTGGTCAATAAATAATTATGGAATGAATATTGGAAAGAAGGAATGAGGGAGGGAGGAAGGAGGGAAGGAAAGAAGGCAGGCAGGCAGAGAGGAATGAATGAAGGAAGGGAGGGAGGGAAGGAAGGAGACAAGAAGAAGGGAGGGAGAGAGGAAGGAAGGAAGAAAGGAAAGGAGGAAGGAAGGAAGGAAGGTAGGAAGGAAGGAAGGAAGGAAGGAAGGAAGGGAGAAGGGAAGGAAAATGGACACAAAGAAGGAAATAAGGAAGAAAGGAAGGAGGTCACAGATCTTGGTTGGGGACTTGAAATAGTTTTACATTCCTTAAGTAAGAGAAAATGAAAGACTGATTTAGGAGCTGCAATTCCTCTGAGGATGTTTTTCCAAGAATAAGTGACAATTACTTGAGATAACATCTCCCTGGATTCCTCCTTACATCAGAAGATGGTAAAAACACCTTGCTCTTGCAGTTGCTAGAGGGAGTGGTGTTAATGTTTCCACAGCAACGATTCATCTTATGTAAAATCTCCAACTTGCTACAGATGTGGTCGCCAGTTTAAAAGTTTTCTTGGGGATTCAAAATATATGCTGTCTTCTAATTTTGCCCAACCAATTGCTTATGGTTAATAACAAATGATACATATAGTACTAATACTGCTTTTGAACACTCTCCCCTGGGGGGACAGACCAAAAGTACTTCGCCATAAAAGTGTTTCAAATGTAAATAACTGTCCTAAAGTCTAGTGCCATTGATGTAAGATTGAGAAGATGGTCTAACACACTATATAGAAAATGACTGTGTGTCTATCCAA
The DNA here is from genome assembly GCF_006229205.1 of Suricata suricatta. NCBI lineage: Eukaryota > Metazoa > Chordata > Mammalia > Carnivora > Herpestidae > Suricata > Suricata suricatta. The sequence goes on along the minus strand of NC_043706.1, from coordinate 134,457,793 downwards.
GTGGTAGACATGCTCTGGCTTCCTGTGGTTCCCCCCCCCCCACATGGGATGTCTTCCTGTTCTTCTGACACACCATATTGCTTCCCTCTTTGGGCTTCTTAGCGTTCTGTTATCTGCGCCCAGATACGTCCACGTATTTTCACAGATTACTCCTTCCTTTTCTTCACATCTGTGTTCAGATAGTACTTGCTCAGAAGGTCTTCCTTGACCATCGAGCCTAAAATGCTAAAAAATAGCAACTCTTACTTGTCCATATCCCTTTATTTTCCATCCTATGATCCCCTTCATTTTTCTTTATAACAGTGTTTGCTACCTGTCACTGTTCATAGATATATTTATTTGCTTACTTGTTTGTCTCTCTCATAAGAATATAAACTCCATGAGAGTAGGGACACCTTTGTGTTGACTTTTATAAAGAATATACTATTGTGTAGATATATATAACCATTTATTTATCCATTTAACAGTAGGTGGATATTTGGGTTTTACTAAGTTTGGGGTTTTGTTACAAAGCTGTTAAGAACATTTATATACTGGTCTTTGTGTGGATGGATGTCTTTATTTTTCTTGGGCAAATAACCAAGAATAGAATTGCTCTACCATTTTGTAAGAGTACTTAAATTTATAGGAAACTACCAATCTGTTTCCTAAAGTTATTCTAATATTTTGCATTCTTACTAGCAACATAGGAGTTCAAGTCATTCCACACCCTTGCCAAATCTTGGAATTCCCATTTTTATTGAGTTGTTTGTCTTCTGACTCTCAATGTTTGTTAAGACTCAATGTAAGAGCTGGGCAGTTGGGGGGCTCAGTTGGTTAAGCATCTGACTTTGGCTCAGGTCATGATCTCATGGTTTGTGAATTCAAGACCCACATAGGGCTCTATGCTGACAGCTCAGAGCCTAGAGCCTGCTTTGAATTCTGTGTCTACCCCTCCCCTCCTTGAGTTCTCTCTCTCTTTCTCTCTCAGAAATAGTTAAAAACATTTTTTAAAAAAGACTCACTGTAAGAGCAATTACATGAAAAAGATTCTTTCACATTTCATAAAATTGTTGTTGAAATTATATTCCTTACATTCTTCAAACATAGTTTCATAAGGAATATTTACTTCTTTGATAAAACTAGCGTGAGCTTTTCATTATGAAATGGGAACTGTATTCTCATAATATCTTCCAATTTTTTCTTGGACAGAGGAATACCAGTGCTGGATTTAATGCTCAATCATGGAAATTATGTTATTCTAGATTTCTCATATAGGTGTTCTTTTCTGGTTTTCTGTTCGGTGTTTTTGGTTTTATTGTGTACCAGCCTGTAATCAAAGGGTTTCGAATTTCTTTTGAAAGTAAATGGCACATATTTCTTCATATTCAAACATGAATTATGTAGCTTCTGACCCAACACAAGGGAATGCTAGAAATTTCATTAGTGTCCTAACATTACTAGAATGTTCTGGTCTTCTTGGATTGATAGAGTCCAAAGTGACCTTTATACATAACATGGGCACTGACACAACTGTTTTCCTGTGTTTCTTTAAATAGTTACTTTTTACCTTGAATAAACAATCATACTTAGAGCAGCGTCTCTCAATATAATATATAGCTTTATGTTTTATAAAAATATGACATTGTTTTCTAAGATATTGCATGAACTTGCTCTTTTATAATTAGTATTTCTCTTTCCAGATGAGATTCTGATGTTGGGAGCCATGCCTTAAGCATTTTTCTGTTTCTCATAACCTGAAAAGAACTCCTTGTTCATTGTAAAGTATTTAACACGATTCTGAAACAAGCGTTACAGAAAAGAGTTGCAGTCATTACTGACTTTTGTACCAGGCATTCATTCAGACATCTGTCCCATCTGGAGGAGATCTATGTGAACTGCCTTCGGAGAGCTGAGGAGAGACAGATAGCTGGAAGGTACAGCCGCAATGTTCTCCAAATGCAGTTTTATTTCGAGAACTAGCCTGTCCACATAGCGATCAGATGGATGAAATGAATAAGAGAAAGAAAATGCTAAGGAGACAAGGCTGGTCAGGAGCAGAGCTGGGGAAGAGGAACCAGTGATGGGGAGGCACAGAGGCCCCGAGTCCGTGGCTGTACTGGGCCCTCCCACTGAACACTAGGGGTTAATCTGCCATAATAAAACCAGCATGAACACCACCAAAGAGGCCTGAGCAGACCCTCCAGTAAGTAATTAATTCGGGCTGCTTTCCGCTCTCCAGCTTTCATCATTCTTAATGTTACCTAATTGTAAAATTATTCTTCAAACTTTCCTACTATAAAGGGAGAAAATGCCCAGATCTAGCTCGCTTTTCTTGAGGGCATGGCTGCCTCCTGCATCTCAGTGGAAGGGCCCAAGATGCTGCTAATTAAGCGTGTACGAACACTTGAAAACTTTTGATCAGCTTTCATAAAACAGCCTACAAATAGTTCTAGAAAGGCTGCGTGCTTTTCTGCGTATGTGCACGGAGGTACAGAACCAGGGGAAGCACGGGGTTGAATCCACAGCTTCTCTGGCCTTGCAGTGACCTTGACAGACACTGAGATGGGGATGAGCGTGTGCGGAGGAGAGAGAAGTTCCTGGCCTGGACTGTAGTTTTGGCTGCCTTGGGGGGTGATAACGAGAAAAATCTTGGGGACCATCCCATCTCACAATATGCTAAGCCTTTCACTGTCAAGGGTTTAAAATTCATGTCGGTACAGCCAGAAAAAATCTTCGCCTTTCAGGAGATCTCTTTATCCCCCATGTCTTCTTTCTTCAAACAAGATGGCTTTCCTGCAGATGACGACATTTCTCTTTCCATGACCGTGGCAAGAGGGACCACGCTGTCTTTTCCATCATGATTATCGCTAGGCTGTAGGCCTTGAGGTCTCTAGGTAGCCTTGGCAACATACGTGCAATACACTATTAAAATAATGACTATTTTCTTCAGTCTAGTTAAAAAATAGAAGGGACAGCCTTGGATGGCATTCTGGTCAGGGGGGAAATATCTCATGTGTCTCAGGGGTAAGATATAAAACTGAGGGCTTGACCTCTTTTGGCCATTAAAGACCTTCGGGTCCTTTCCCGTCTCTTTGTTCCTACAAGAGTGGAGGTAGTGTTAATTCTGTGGCTGGCTAAATTCTAACTGGGGTAATTATACTGTCACCCTATAATCCCCTGGAGATTCAGTGAGGAAAGTCACTCTTTGATCATGCTCTTAAATCCTACTGTGCTGGGCTTTGTAACATGGCAGGTGAAGAATGGCTATCGGATTCCACATGCCTCCCTCTACTGGGTGAGTGATGCTAATTCTATGTATGTATTCTGCTGGGTGCTTGGGGATCCTTCTGGGGGAAGCGGCTGCAGTAGGCATGAGCTATTATTAGTTGAGTCTCAACAAAAGAAATTGTTGTTCTAGGCTATATTCCTTTGATAAATTTTAGTTAAAACTCCCAACAATAATTATCAAAAGAATGGGGAAGATTGCTAGAAGTTTAGGATTTCAGTTCATGTGTATATATGTGTGTGTCTGTATGTGTGTATATAGGTATACATATAAAATGTGTTGTAATATACTTCAATATGTATAAATATAATGTATATATGTAATGTAATATATATGTAATATGCATAATGTATATGCATACATACAATGTGTACATAAATATATATTTATGTGTATAGATATATTTTGGCAGAGCTAAAAATAAGTTCTTTTACATCATGTATCCCCAGTGACCTATTGGGTCATGGTTATTACTGATGAACAGTCTCCCATGCTGACATGGCCAGTGAAATGTGGGTTTTGGAGGTGGTATCTAAGCTGCACACCTTTCCGGTGGTTTTGATTCAGAGCCAAAAATTATGGCTGGAGATACACTAAAATTTTGGTCAGAGAGTCACAAAGACACTAATTACAAACTGCAATGAAACTTCCCAAATACTAAGTTATTAAACTCTGGGGGCACTTGGGTGGCTCAGTTGGTTAAGCTTCCGACTTCAGCACAGGTCATGATTTCACAGTTCGTGAGTTCAAGCCCTGCATCGGGGCTCTGTGCTAACAGCTAGCTCAGAGCCTGGAGCCTGCTTTGGCTTCTGTGTCTCCCTCTCTCTCTCTGCCCCTACCCCACTTGCACTTTGTCTCTCTCCTTCAAAAATAAATAAACATTAAAAAACTTTTTTTTTCAGTTATTAAATTCTTAAAAGAAACCACCTAAGTAGAGAGTTTACAGAACTTAGGGTTTGGTGAGAACAGAGGGCTTAAATAAACTATGTGGCCCAACAAGGAACCTGCGTGTAATCCAGCATAACTGCACGTAAAGCAAGACACACTCATGCATATAATTCTAGGGGCAAACCTGAACATGACATGAGATCTTATAGTTTGCAGTCTTTTTCTGCATCTCTGTTCCTTATATTTATTTGGTAGCTAAATTCAAAGAAATAAGTTAGCAGTTTCTAAAGTCCTACATGGTAAAACACTTAAATGTTGTCTATCACTAAGGGAGTTGTTTCATAAGTCAGAATATTCAGCTATAAAAGATCATGCAGACTCCTGTTTGTGATCAGGGAAAGACGGTAAGAGATCCTGTTACAATTATATTTTTATATATAATTACTTGCAAAGGCATAAGTTCCCAAATGTGTATGTCAAGAAAAATAAGTCTGGGCAACTACACCAAACCTTAACGGTATTATCTTCCAGTGGTTTAGTCATTTTCATCTTTCTTAGTTTTGCTGAACATCATAAGTTACATTTTGTAATCACTCTCAAGTACTATGCAAAATGAATAAAACACAAGGCCAGGAGAGAAGGTGCACTCATGGCACATGATACATTAGTACATTTTAGGAAAGAAAACTTCATTTTATTGGACTGTATCAATTATTGGTCATAAAAATTGGTAGAAGATTCATTTATTCTGAATGTAGTGTTTTGTTGAATAGGGGAAAAGAAAGCTGAAGAATCACTCTGAATTGTTCAAATGGTCACATGAACTTGACTTGGATGGCTCCAAGCAGAAATTTTAACAAAACCTTTCAACCTGACTTACTCTTTGGTGATCGTGTGACCAATGTCTGGGGTCCAGACCTGAGTTGTGCTGCACCTCTAGGGATCTGTCCTCTCTGGGGTCAGGGAGACTGGGAAGGGACCCTGGGGGGTTGGGACAGGGATCTCAGGGGCCATGTGGAGTTGAGGCTTTGGGGATCCTTGCAGCTCCCTGTGTTGCTGGCAATAACTAGTAAATAAAATATCACAGAAATGATAAAATGTTAATCAGATATATGTTACTATACAGAATCTAATGTGAACTTCTACTATAAGAAGTACCTTTTAAAATGTCCTCTTGCTCTTTGTCTGAAAATAGGTAAAAGAGCCGGATTTTAGCGTGTGCTTATTACATCTTTGAGGCGCTTTACTTGTATTAACTCATTTAAAACGCAGAATGAGCCTTGCAGGTTGTTGGGGTTATTATGCCCCAGATGCAAACTCTGGAGACCAGAGAAGGGAACCACATTGCCCAAACTTAGATTCCTAATATAAATGCTGGAGTAAAATTTAGCTTAACCTTTTTACTCCAGAGCCCTGGAGTGCACTACTATGATTCCAGAAATTGTGAAGAATGAGAATAGTCTTTTCAGATTTTTTTCCTGAGATGCTGTATCCTTGTGTGTGAAGCAAGTACAATAACATTGACTTCACAACTGTGAAGATTGATGCGAAGGTTTCCCCAAGCATCTGAAGCAAGATTAGTTCCCAGTTGCTCTTAGGTGAATAGGCCCATGGACACTAAGTAGGCCACAGCTATTAGCTGTAGAGACACTGTATTTAGATCTTCCTACTTTCTTTTTGCAAAAATAAGCATGGATGTAAGTAATGGATATGCTTCCTAGTCTTTTTCTCCACCTTTTCAAAGCATGGTTACTACCAATTCAATGGTCATGTTTTTCAAAAAATAAAAACTAAACATATGACCTGATCAACTATTCCTTCAAGGTCCTGAATTTATATATATAAATAGAAATAAATAGAAATTTATATAAATAGAAATTTATATAAATAGAAATTTATATAAATAGAAATTTATATAAATAGAAATTTATATATATAAATACGTATAACATTCTATACTCTATATATAGACTTATGTATGTAACATTCTATACTATATATATACACACACATAAGTTTATATATAAAGTATAGAATGTTATGAAGGTATACATTAATTAATTTTTCATACCTAGATTGAAACAGATTTATTGAAAATAATAATATTGTATGAAATTTAAAGCTGTCTTGGAGAAATCTCAACCCTCCGATCACCAGACTTTGAGCAGATAGGCAGTAGGGTTGGTAGGATATGCCTACAGTGGGCATCCTCAAAGAGAGTAACCTTGTGACAAAACTACATGAACCCCACTCAGCAAAGGGGACACCAGCTGAAATATCACAGAGGTGGGCTCCCTGCATGAGACCAGAGAAGATGTAGATTTGTTTGGCTACTCAAACAGAGAGGAAGAGATGATGGCTATTTTTGAGAATGAGAGAAGAAGGTAGAGAAGCCAAAAAACATAAAGAAATTTTTTGACACTGCAGTGTAAAACAGAAAAAAAAAATCCACCTTTTTGCATTGCACTCAGAATCTTTATAAAGCCTGCATTCTTATACAGACTTCGTGAAGTTAGGAATATTTCAGAAACTCAAAGTGGTTGAATGAAGCACCAGCATTAATCAGAGAGGACCAGAGAATACACATGAGGAAGCAGAAGCCTGGAAGGCAGGAGAACTCATAAACAGAATGTACCTTCCCTCTCTTCCCTCCTTGGGTATCCTCAAAAACGTAAAGGAGGGCTTAAAATTAAGTATGTACATGGGTGGGGAGCCATGAGCTGAGAACACTTAGAACATAAGGGTCCTGTAATATTTGAATTACATTCATCAACACATGTGTTTAGATCCTTGCCACATTTCACATAAAACTTTGGACAAAGAAGAAATCTTTATTCTCTGGCCTCAGGTTTAAGTTCGTGTGATTTTTGTGGCTTTTCTATGAAATAAAACAAAGTACTCACTAGCAGAATTTTGGTCCCAATCGGAGTAATGTTTCAGGTAATTGGAATTTTGCTTTATAAATGATGCTAGTACCTGGCAGTATGGTTTCCTTATGTCCCCAACCTGACATTTACCAGGTTTATACACTGATGGCTGCGTTATAGTGGTCAACCCAAATTTCAGCTGAAAATGGCAAACATACCAACTCATCAGTAATTTACATGTTCCCTTCATCTTCCAAGTAGCCGTTGCTTTTCTCTCTCTCATTAAATGACAGCTGCTTAGATGATCCCAAATGGCATTTTGTGACAGAGGATGTGACCAGTGTCAGAGCTCACTCTCCAGCTATTGGGTGCCTGTGAGCATGTGGGCCTGTGACCTTTGGATCACATCCCAGGCAGGTGGGTAGCTGGTGGATGGACAGGTAGGCAGGTTTATCTCAAGATTCGCAGCGCCACAGGGACAGGACTAACTTAACTATCAGCAGCAGAGGGGTCAGAGGATCATAGAAAAAGCCCAAGCTAAACTGGGGTCTTTTCTTCTTCACATCCACGCATTCCAGTTCACTATTTTTACCACCCCCCAATTACTCAACTGTCAACCCCAAAGGGTATCATTGCCCTCTTAACTACCAATTACAATGACAAATTTACATCTTCATTTTACTTGACCTGGAATGTGACAATATTGATCTTTCTCTTTTTTGACTTTTATCCTGAGTTGCCCAGTAAGACTATTCCCTTTGGTTTTTATGTTTCTAACCATTCATCTCAATCTCTTTGAATAGTTACTTCTCTTGTCTTCTCTTTTCCATGATCTACTATATTCCCTTGGCTTTAGTTGTCACTCCCAAAACACCATCCATATTTTTAAAATGCCCCCAGACTGATAATGTACAACTCTCTACTAGATGTCTACAACTAAGTTACTTATTCTCAATCTTTCTCTCCCCCTCCCTAACTTCTCACATCAAATATATCACCAGGTTTTATTTATTCTACTCTAGTAATGGTCTTGCTTTAATTTTGTTCTTTATGATTGAGTATAGTTTAGTTCCTCTTTATCTTTTGCCCGGAATATAATAATAGCTTTTAACTGATGCTTTTTTGCACGCTTCTACACCATTCTCCATCCTGGGGGAAGGTGTCTTTCTCATATTTGTAGTAGATTCCCATATCAACAGCTCCCAGAAAGTGTGCCTCCAGGATTCATGCCTATGAGTAGTCACGACCCACACTGACTCGGGGATTGGCCATGTGGCTTTCTTTGACTAATCATCTCCCAGCAACTGGAGACTCGCTAAGTGCTAACACACCCGGGCTTGTCCTCTAGAAATCTCTACTCTTGAATCCGGTCACCATGCAGTGAGGCTAATGGTCTGGCGGAAGAAGGGCCACATCATAAGGAAGGAGGTGCTACAACCAGCAGGCAGCACCAGGACCCTAGACATGAGCAGTGCGTCTTGGATCTCAGGCCCCAGCTGAGTTCCCGGCTGAATGCGGCTGCAAGGGAGGCGCCAGCGGACCCCACACAGAGGACTGCCGTACGGATCCCCCGGGATCATGACAAATTCTAAACTGCTGTCTATTTTAGCCATTAAATTGTGAAGAGCTCTGTGATGCAGGAATAGACAACCAAAATATCACACACGTAAGCTGAAAATCCTTTGTCGGTTTCTGATTTCCTCTGGGTGAAGTTAAAATTCCTTTCCACGTCTTGCCGGCCTTTCACGCTCGGGACGCATGCAGGCTTTGCACGTCCACCTCTCCCACGTGCTCAACTCCTCACCTTTCAAAATGTTATTCTAACATCACCGTCTTTGTGACTTTTTCCAGGCAGTCACCGAGGACTCTATGTGCTTATGGCACTTAGGACCTGCATCTTCTGGATTGCGCATGCCATTTTTTAAGTATTTGTTTTGGTTATGTATTTGTTTACTGATTTGCTTCTCCAGTGGAACGTCTCTGGCCTTGGCTCTGCTCTCACACCCCTGCTGCTATAGTTACACTCAATCCTGTTCCTTCTGCCTGGTCACTCTTCCGCACACATGCTTCCACCACCCTTGGTCCACACTTCTGTCCTTCACACCCGACTGTTAGGTTCCCCCATAGACATCACTTCCTCGTCAGCCTCTCCAAGCCCTGCAGACTGGTAGGTGCTTTTTCGGTGAGCCTTATTCTCGGTGACTCTGCTCACTCCGAAGCCGGACCTGGTCACACCTTCTCCAAAGGACCTCTGGGCCTCACCAGAGAGCAAGAACTCTTGGAAACAGAGAATGAGTCTTCCCATTCTTGTGTTTTCCAGAAAGCCTACCACAGAATGTGTCTCAATAGATATTTGCACAACAAAGAAATTACTAAATAAAGAAATACAGAAATGCTTCTTCTTTATGTATACCAGACACACACCCTGGACTTTTAAGGACAGTTATGTCTGCAAATGTTGCACACCAGAGTCTCTGCATGCACAATTCCACTTGCCGCATTTTGGGTTGAAGAAATAAGATCCATATACCCGTAAGAGTAAAGTGTAGAGGTGCTACTGCCTTTCTTTATTTGGACTATTCACTTAACGTAGCCTAAACTTGCATTAACTTTTATTAGCAGCCATATCATACTGTTAGCTTATAATGAAATTGTGGTCAAATAAAATCCCCAGGCCTCTTTCACATGAACAATTGTCAAAATGTATAAACAAACCGGTTGAATTAATAGCTGGGAACAGCTAATAGGGAAACCCTATTGCTTAAAATGCAATCCTTTCCGGGCCAAATGTTCACCCATCTTAACAGTAATTGCACAATGCATTTGCAGCTAAGGCCTCATTAAAACTTCATGCTCACCTGTGCTCAAGCAGCACTGAGGCTGCACACGGGTTAGGGCAACGGCCAGGTGACTGCCTCCTGGGCCTGCCCAATTGTGAATTTCAGTTAGAGCCGCAAAAGTCTGTGCCTTTGTGCCGTGATTTATTATAGGGAGCTGTTATCCCAGGGGAGTTTAAGCAATTCCGAAGCAGCAGGAAGAGACAGGGAGGCAGGTGAGCAAGAATTGAGCGACCGTTGGAGGGATTGTGACACCTTGTTAATTATTAACTCTGGCAGCAGGCTGTCAAGTTAACCAGAAGGGGAGGGTGGACCTAATTAGGTATCTAAACAGCATTTCTAAGGAGTAGCCACAGTCCCGAAATGGGCAGTTTTCCTGGGGTTGGGCGTAAGAAATGCCATGCACTTCGAGTCCTAGGGGACCTGGCTGTACCCCAGAAGCCCTGTAGTCTAGCTTGTATGTGTACCTCGTGGCTGGAAGTGTGGCAGGTGCACCAAGCCATCCCGTCCCCATCAGAAGAGACACTGTAGGCTTGATGGCCAATTGTTAATTCAAGGGAAGATGAACGGTACACAGAAGAGAAGGACAAAATAATTATTTGGACTCCACAAGGGCAGTTGTTAGAATGACCATTTTGTTTAGTGTGAAATCATAGCGCGCAACCTGTGATCTGGTGGATTTTGTAAGGACTCAGATGTAAAGCAACCCTTTTCTGCAGGAAATGTTGATATAGGATATGCAAAATAAGGCAGAGGGTCTGCAGTGATCAAGGGAGTAACACCTGGAGGTTGAGTGAGTAAACACATTTCCTTGGAGAAGGCAGAGAAGGAAGGTTCCATGGGGCTGCACAGAGAGAAGCAAAGACCTGCCCAACAGGCCAGCTGGTGCTGCTGGGTTCCTTCCTAACTCATCTTCCTTAAGGGAGTGTCTAACCCCACTTCACCTTAGACCACACTTGCAGGATAAGGGGGACATCTATGTCACAGAGGTATCGCGGAGGGTAAAGAAAGAACATACAATTCTGCAGGACAACTCTTTTTTTCCTAGCAGGAGCTTAATGATCAAAAGACACCCACCTGCACCTGCCTTAAGCCAGGTAGGAACTAGCAAATCAGGTTTCATGAGGAAGAGTGGCACCAAGATATCTGGGGACCATTTCCTAAAACAGCGAACTTTATATTATCTAACACATATGGCCACACACTAAAGCTATCTTCCTACACTGACTCTGAGCTGGGATGCCAGGTGCACTTCTCACAGCTCAGGTGGGCCCTGGATAGGGACTCTGATGCAAAGGGCATCTCCTAGACTTGTGCAGTGCACAGTCTGTACAACAGAACACCTACTTGGGCTTCCCCTCACAGACTAAGTATTTGTAGATTTTTTCTGTTTATACGAAAGTGAAATGTATCTATTACAGGAAACTCAGGAAGTATAGAAAAGCCAAGTGACAAAAAAAGTCAACTACTCATTAACAATCCCACTTACGATGTTAACATGTTGGTCCATTGCCTTCCAGATTTTTTTCTTTACATATTTATTTCTGGTTATTTACAAGTTATATATTCTGTTCTCCCTTTCTAATCTTAAGTTTTAAAAAGTGGAACTGATTCTTTAATCATTAAAATTAAAAAAGAAAGAGAATCTTTAGCTGCTCCCTTTGTAGAACGATAAATTCAGGTAACTTTATTTTGTTCTCTTCCTCACTCTCTCATCTTTCTGACATAATATCAAATACTAGAGTCAGTCACTGATAAGGTTTTACGTTATTTATCTTTTTTTAATGCTTATTTATTTTTGAGAGAGAGAGCATGAGCAGGAGAGAGGCAGAGAGAGAGGGAGACACAGAATCCAAAGCATACCCCGGCTCTGAGCTGTCAGCACAGAGTCCGACGCAGCCCTTGAACCCACGAACGGTGAGATCATGACCTGAGCTGAAGTCTGCCGCTAAACCAACTGAGCCACCCAGGCTCCCCTATTTATCTTCTTTTTAAGATTTGTTGTTTTGATTTTTATAGGTCATAAAATGAGCAAACTCTTACAACAAGGACACAGACACAAAAGATTCACCAGTATGATAGGTTTGGAACCCACAAGGAGAGATTAATAAGTTAATAAAACAAAACAATATTTAAAAAGTTAGATGAGAAATTAGAGACCAGGCTGATAACTCTGAAGCCATATGTGTCTGTTATATGCAGAAATATTCAAAATTAAGCAATGTGAGATAAAACTGTAGATTTATATTGGGATCACATTTTCATTCTTCCTTCTCACCCAGCATCACCCATTGAGTTACTGAGCAAATGGCTTCTAGTGGGGTCAGCTGCAAATATTCTTAAAATGCAGTGTAGAGTACGCTACAGTTTACTATGCCCATTTATTATATACATGACTTTGACTCTCCATAATAACCTTTCAAAGTTAGGAATTATTGTGTTCATTTTTACATATGAGGACACGGAGACCTAGAATGGCTGTAATTCTCCCAGCACCAACCAGCTGGGAAGGAACCCGATTCCATTCCCGAGCCTTCTCCAAACCTGGATGTTTTCAGGACAAGCGTCCGACTTGCCTCTAACAACAAGAATGTCAGTGGAGTCCATTTCGGAGTCAAGGTTGTGAGTTGTTTTCCATATGTTAGAAGAGTCATGATCTTCATTTGAAGAGATCAAATGCCTCATCCATTCACTATAGGTCCTAAGTCTTCTTCCTCTAAAAAGAAAAAAGAGTCTATAAGTTTATATAATTGTCTGCAGGATAGATTTATACTGTTTTCTCACTTAGTGTTACTTTTGAACTGCCCTGATCACACTGATGCACAAATTCACCATCCTTGCATGAAAACAGCGCATTAATACAATATTTTGCATTTTTTCTATTTAAGTTTTTTAATTCAGAAGAATAAATGAGTCATTTCTTAAATTTATAGAATGGGGCTCCACAGGAATACATTTACCTTGAAGTGTGATATGATTTGAAGAGTTTAAAAAATAATTTCAGGGAGCCTGAGTGGCTCAGTTGGTTAAGCGGCTGACTTTAGCTCAGTCATGATCTCCGTGAGTTCAAGTCCTGCATCGGGCTCTGTGCTGACAGCTCAGAGCCTGGAGCCTGCTTTGGATTCTGTCTCCCTCTCTCTCCGACCCTCCCCTGCTCATACTCTCTCTCTCTCAAAAATAAACATTAAAAGACTAATAATAATTTTAAAAATATCTAGCTCTGTCACCACAATTTTCTTCCTTCCATCCTGCACGTAGTACGTGTAAACACATTTTCATATTTATATTTCACACTTATGTTTATTTTATATAGTAAAATATATTATAAATAATACATTGATAGATTGTATATATATATTGTATATAAATATATACTTTGCTGACACTAAAATGGGATTTGAGTGGCCTAGAGTAACCTTGATGTGATTTGCCAAGGACTTTTAATCTCTGTATATGCAGTGATGATACTGTTCTTTTTTTCTAAGTGCTTAAGAATCTTGATCAAAGTCTCTTCTGAAAGATAAGAAACAAACTTCAGAAATGTGTACTTTCTTAACAAAGTATCCTTTTATTAGAGAATTAGGATCAAAAAGAAAACAACCACTTCTCTGTGAGAAGGATATGAGTAAAAATATTTCAATCCAAAGCAAGAGATTTGAAAATACAACAGGTAATTCTGAGAAATCTGTTATTGCCTCCTATGTTTTATAACTAGTGATCTCCCTTAACTTAGGGTTCTAGCCCAAGCTCAGTCTTTTTATTATATTAATTGATTTCCAGATCTATTTTCTATTGATCCTGTCAGTGTGGCTCCAACCTGAGAAACAGGAAGTGGAAATTTAGGTCTCCGTGCCTGTCCAGAATGTTTTTTGATCTTCTGATATTACAGGTGATGAAAGTCACCTAGCATCATTGCTTTTTCAGTAGGAGGTAAAATTTAACGTGTAATGGAAAGTGTTTACTGAAACTGGAGATTTTGTTAGGTTAGGAAATGTTTGCCACTGAGAGTAGTTATATTTTAAAGGAACTAAACTATTATAAGATACTGTACTTTCAAACCGATTTGAAATACAGAAGTAAGTTTTTCAAATAAATCATGGTAAAATGTATGCTGTACCACAGCCCACATAATCTACAACTGGCACTTTATGATTTACATGACAGTAAAAATATTTATTTATATATTTCCTTTCTATTGTGTTATTAAACATGATGATGTCAGTTGGTCACTAGTTTATATTTCCCCCACCCCCTGTGAGATGTAAAAATATTTTCAGAGATACTGTAAATCTGCTGAAATATTTTCCTTTTTTAAAAATATTTTAATGCTCATTTATTTTTTGACAGAGAGAGGCAGAGCGCAAGTGGGGAAGAGGCAAAAAGAAGAAGGACACACAGAATCGGAAGAAGGCTCCAGGCTCTGAACCGTCAGCACAGAGCCCGACGCGGGGCTCAAACCCGCAAACTATGAGATCATGACCTGAGCCGAAGTCAGACGCTTAACCGACTGAACCACGCAGGCGCCCCTGAAATTATTTTTTTTAACTTGATTTCTCCCTAGACATTAAAGGATGTTCACCTCCGTTATGCTTTTACCACATGTCAGACAATGAGCTCAGCGCTTTTAATAAATTACCCCATAGAGATCCCACCACTTCTCTGGGAAGCCAATACTATACTTCCCATTTGGCAGATGAAAAGACTGAGCCTCAGACTAGTTAAATGATGGACCTCAAATCCTGCACCTAGTATATGGCAGAGCTGGCATTTGAATCTAGTTTTGTCTGGCTCACAAATCTGCCTTCAGTCAGTTTTCTCTATGTGTCCTGTGCTTCTAATTTCCCCAAGAGTTGAGTTAACTTTATGAAAGCCTTTAGCAAGTCAGTTAAGTGAGTTCTGTCGTTACTTACCACGCGCATGCCGGAAGTCCTCATCTCTCAGTGGATCAGCACTGAGAAGCTCCCTGGCTCCAAACGCGAAGGGAGCCCTGGGGAGAAATCAGAGGGCGTGTTAACATGCACTTCATAGAAATGCCGCATTTACATAGCCACTGATTACATTTACATTTCCTCACCTGTCAGTTCCAGCTTCTACCCAATCTCATGGCAAGTATAGCAAACACCTAAGAAGAAGAGTGAGTCAAAGCGGCCACCCAATTTCTGTTGATGTAACTAAATCCTCTTGAGTAATTTGCAGAACAGTAAAAGTAGGATAAAAATCCTCCATTCTGTCTTTAGGTCTTATTTTGAATTCTGTAGATGCTGTTCTGTTTACATTCTGAGGGTAAAAACCTACAATTTGGCTGTGTTAATTAATAAGGTTTGAATGGCTAGAAATAGCCTATGCTTTTGATAGGTCCTCAAATACTGTAAACCAGCATCTTGCCACACACTAAACGGAATGCTGGAATCCTTTTGTTTTTGTAGGGGACCGGGGTGGTGTATTCAAGTGGAATGGATAGGTGGAGAGCGTTGTGACAGTCTGGGTTAGAAGCAGCCCCTTGCCTCCTGGGGCAAATTATGATCCACTGACAGCCTCAGTTTATGATCTGCAAAGGCTTGACGGTAACCTCCTAACACGTGGAACTGACTAAGAGCATAATGGGTCCAGCGCAGAGTACAGTTGACAAAACGCCACTTACCCCAGGGGAGTAGGGTCCTCTTTTGCCAACGTGCACAGTGACAGTAGATGGCTTTTGTGTCCTTGATCTCACAGTGCCCTCATTTTCTGATGATTGGGATCAGGCTCTTTGGTATTTATCTCCTCGTTAATTGAATGACTAGTTCTGGATAATGGATAATTCTCAATTTCCTATTTTTAGAAAGTGTATAAATATCTAAATTAGATTTAGGCAAAGTGAGCTGCCGTATTTGATGTGCCAAGGACATAATTAGGTTGGTCCGTTTACCTACGCACTCGCAAGCAAACTTTACCTCATTAATCTGTAAAGGACTTTGATGAACCTTTGAACTAGATAAAAATATGCCAGTCATGGCGAAGTTCTACTCTGTTCTTTGAGAACTTTCAAAGGACTGAAAGTGACTGGTGTATTTGGTTTTATAATTTCATCTGCAAGCTCTGATCGTGCCACTCTGGAATCTTCAGAGAACTCTCACTGTCTCAGAGTCAAATAAAAGACATTAGGGTGAGGTAAAAAAATAAAATTAAGGAAAAAAACAAACCCTCAATGTGCCAGGAGTCAGAGGACCCACAATCGGGTTCAGGTTTTTTCCTTTGCCCTCAGTGATTTGGGCAAGAAGTGTCGTGTTTTGGCCCTCAGCTTCGTCACCTGGGAAGTCGGGATAACAATTCTAGGGTCAGAGAGAGACTTGAATGCCATCGTAGTGCATGGAGAATTCTAAGTGTAAGTCTGGTTGTTAAGCAAGGCTACAGGAAGCCTCGGGCGTCTGGCCCTGGTGCACCTCCTGACCTTCTTTCTCATTTTGAGAATGCCCCATGCCCTACAGGAACACACCTATCAAGGCCCCGGAACAACACCCAACTACCATCAATCCACCCTCCATACCCCCTGCCAGGAGGCCTCTGCCTGCCTGAGTAACACAGCCCTGGACATGCCCTTTATTGGACTTTTCACACGCTGCCTGTTTTATATCAGCATGTTCAAACCTGGACTCATTTAACTGATGCACCGCCATGACAGTCCTCTGGATTTCCACCCTTTGTCCCACAGAGAACAGTCCCTCCCCTTGTGCCCCCAGGTCTGTCCTCACTGGCCCCCCTCTGAGGTCTGTCTGCACCACAGGCCACTTTTCCTTTATTTCCCTATGGACGGAGCTCGTATCCTGAGCCTTAAAAACACGCCCAGGTGTCCCCATCCCTAACACGCATTCTCATTGCCTTCCTTTCTCCATCAGTGTTCGCAAAAGGAGTACAATGCCTGAATTTCCTCGCCTTCTCGCTCCCCATTTAAATCATGACCTCAGTCCACGTTGCTCTGCAAAAAGGGTTCTTTGCCATCTCTGAAGCTAAGCCCTCCGCGTGAGGAATGAACCCACCACCCTATAAAAGGAGTGACTCAGAGACTCAGTCACTTTACTGAAGTGAGGCTTTAATCAAAGTTCCTGCAAGAGCAGCGGTCTGATGGGGACAGGCACACAGGGCAGTCACAGCAGATAACTTACCTCCTCCCATGCAAGTCCCTTCCCTGGTCCCTCGTTGGCTGAATACTACAGAGGGTCTGGCCTTACCTGGATGTCGCCTGTACCCATGTAAGGCAAAAAGTAGTCTGATGAATAAATGTACATTCCCTGAGGTGACGCAGAACCTTTCAGCCCTCCTCCCTTTGTTCTTTGGTGCATGCTCATTGCAAAGCCCGCGGAAAAAAGTGGAAGAAGAACCCGGAAGTGAAAAGTCTAAGGGTTTGGGACTCTCCAATGTGGGGCGTGGGGAGGGTTGCACATATTTCCAATAAGTTGTAAACCTTCTGTTAACTAGATAGCATAACTTTTATTTGGTATTTCTGAAAATGAATCATCTCCATTATTTCTCCACTCTACTACCTTGGCCGGATGGTTCTCCCTAAATTCATTCTAAATCCCTCTGCTAATTACTTCTTTTTCAGCATCTTCCTTACTATTACTTCTCTCCCTTATGGAAAACTTTTGTCTATAAAGAACAGACATTCTCAAAAAAGAAACTCAACAAATGGCCAATATACATGTAAAATTATTCAACCTTCCTAGAAAGCAAAGAAAAATAACTTACAGTGCGATCTATTTTTTCACATTTCTTATTGGTAAAGTTTTTAAAAAATACCAATATAATTGTGTTTAGGGCTACAGAAATGCATTTTATAAGCAGTGGGTTATGTAAATTGGTACAACTTCCCAGAAATCCTGCTAAATCACATATGTGTAATTCTAACCAATTAAATTTTAGTAGTCTATAGTCATTTCTTATTGCCTCAATGTTTTGGATAGCTAAAACTTGGTAACATTTCTGTGACAATAGAATATTAGCACACAGGGGTGCCTGTGTAGCTCAGTCAAACATCGACTCCTGATTTGGGCTCAGGTCATGATTCATGGTTTGTGAGTTCAAGCCCCACATTGTGCTCTGCACCGATAGTGTGGATCCTGCTTGAGATTCCCTCTCTCTCTCTCTCTCTCTCTCTCTCTCTCTCTCTTTCTCTCTCTCTCCTCTCTGCCCCTCCCCTGTTCATCTCCTTCTTTCAAAATAAATAAATACTTAAAAATTTAAAAAATGAATTAACACACATTCAGACAATGGAATACCATGCAATCACTATGAGGACCATGAACGAATATAATTACTGACATGAAAATATCTTATGATACAGATCTAGGTGAAAAATTTTACAAAGTGACATGTAAAAAATTATTAGTTTAAAATGTATTGACTCAGAAACTATCTACTAAGTACTTGCTATCTACCATGGTACTATTTTAGGTGTGGGAATATTAAATATTTAGAAAGTTTAGAAGAATATACACAAAAAATTAATAATGGTAAAGATCTCTAGGGACTAAAAATAATGTTCAAGCTTTCTAATATGGATAGACATTACTTCTACAACAATTTTAGTTTTTTAAAATATCACTGTCTTTAGAATAAACATTGGATTCTTCAATGTCCAGCCCTTTTCTCATAAATCTGTGTGCTCAATATCTATAATATATTTTTTGTTTGTTTTATCATCTCCTTGAATTTCTTAATATTATATCTGATATGATTTTGGAGTGACGGTGGGTGTTCAGAGACCATGGCCAAGAAAGAGTTCTTGAGATGTCTTTGGTGCAAAAAGTGATTGTGTTAAAGCATGGGGACAGAACCCGGGGCCAGGAAGAGTTGCCTGGGTTCTGTGAGGAGAGACCAATTATATACTTGGGAGTTGGGTGAGGTAAAGGCAAGGGGAAGTTTCCAAAAGGATTTTCATATATTACAGAAGACTCACAGGATCCTGGAGCACTAGCTATTATCAAGAGAATGTTGTTTTTCCCTCTAGCAAAGCATTAACACTAAGGTAGCAGGGAGTTCCTGGGACATGTTGGAGTCTGCCTGACTCAGGTATTTGTCAATGGGCTGAAGGTTATAAGGAAATTTAATTTTATCTACCATTTCCTTCTGCCTTTGTTTTCTATATCATATCCATATCCTGGAATGTTCTGGCTCTGTCTTCTCATGGCCAAATCTACATAACCTCCTTAGTAGAGTCTTGTAGGGAGATGGCCTTCCCCATCTAGGAACTGACATATTCCTCTATCTTTCCCTCTCTTTCTCACATGACTGGAGTGCATGATCCCTGAGGGCAGAGTCAAAACCCAGATTTTGCAGGTATTCTTCTATGTAGAAGAATACAGAATTTCTGTAGGTTTTCTTCCTACATGACACTGTCTTCCATAGTCTCTTGGATATGTAAGGTTCTAAATGAGTTCTCACTGAATGAATCAACAAATGTGCGAATCCCATTTTAGCTTGTAAATTCCTTGAGGGTGGGGTATCCCACTGTTTTTTGAGTCTTCTGCACCAGTCTTCAGGGGTATGATTCTACTGAGCATGAAAACAGGCAACAAAAGCTTACAAGGAATCAATGTCCAGTTCCTCAACTTCCATCTATATTCACTTCCCATACTGAGAAGGCAGGTGTGGGATGGAGGCACCTTTCTGGTATGCTGTCTCCCGTAACCATCTTCTCCTACTTTACTGAACAAACGAACAGTATCCCCCTTACCCATCCTGACTTTCACTCTCATCCATTACCTGAAGATGTAAAAGTTTTCTGAGTATGAAAGAAAAAAGGCAGTTTGAATTTTTTCTTGTAATCACATCACTTTTCTATCTGCCCCTCTCCACTCTCAACTTACAGAGTCCCTTGAAAGCAGTGGTTTCTTGTTCCATCAAGTTACAAACTCACGGCCAGGCCCTTTGCATTATCTGTCTACCTAGCCACCATTTTATCTTTCTCTCTACTTTATAATCGGAATACAACAGGGAGATGGTTCTCATTGAATATGTATTACTACATTCCTTCGAAGTGAAAAGTGAAATCAGGCAGAAGAGGAGTCCAACTAGATTGGTACCATTGACAAAAAGAACTTATTTTCCTTTACTGTAAATAGTAGACATTCTCCTAAATCCAATGAGCTAAACCTGAATATTCAAGTGTTGCAAAAAAAAAAAACCATTTAAAGCATATGATAAGATAAAAATAGTTTATTTTGTTATCAAAGGACTCTTGAAATGAAAATTTACCCTATTTTTAATAAATCTTTATTAGTATATTATGTATAAAATATCAGCATATTTTGTACAACATATTTCCAAGTGAAAGAATAATGGATATAATTAATAATCACTTGATAAGTCTTGGTAAAACCTGTATGCTGTCTTCCTGGAAACTGAAAAAGAATGTGTTTAGTATTTGGGCAAAGGTAAAAAAAAAAGTCTTTTTGTAAGTCATGTGTTTTCTAATATTTTGTTTTCCACAGAACTGAAGGAGAGCCTAAACAAGTTTTCAGCTCATCATGAGAAGGTTTGATCAAAGATCACATTGTGATATTTGACACATTGCTCAGAGTTCATAAGATTGAGTGATGGTACTATAACAGAATTCCATTTTCTTCTGCTTATTTATGTCAACAAATGTTTGCAGCATTATAGCTCCAAATATGAAAATTGAAAATGGATTTAATAGTAGTAATATCCGATTCCAGCAATAACAAACACACTTACAGAATTTAACTTTCATTTTTTAATAATTGCTTGTTAATATGTGTAAAATGATAACGTTTATGGTAAGTCAGTGAGAAGGATATGTCAGGACATGGATCCTGATGGCCAAGTGACACACAAATAAGTAAGTGAATTTTAATTTACATACTTATTTTAGTGATAAAGATGAATGGTTAAGTATAATGGAAATAGTTCAAGAAGAAAAAGGAACAATGCAAAATTGTTGACCCTTGCAGACCTTGTTAATATTTTTGATTGATGAGGATAGATAACAGATTGCTCTGGTATTTATATTCAACCTAATACATTACAAAGAGTAGCATGATTGTGTTACTTAAAAATGGCAATAGTAATAGCTAACCATTACCAGAAATTAATAGTTTTCAAAGATTTGGGTTTATGATGAAAAATTGAGCTATCAGCCTAAAAAAAAAATGTGTGACAGTGGACCTAGGTTTTCAAATTCTTCAGAGGGGCATGAACTGGAAAAGTTGAAAACGACCATTATAAAACCAAGGGTCCTACCATTTGTTGGTGCCCAATACATGCTTGAGGTGGATTAAATCTAAAGCAATAATTAACAGAAGGTGTAAACCACTGATGTTATCTTTTCAAAATCCTGTACAGATGGAGTGTAATTTTTGGCTAATTTCCTCCTGATAAAGAATCTGGTCCACTGGTCATGGTGACGAGAATAGAAGTGATGGCCCCAATTTCACCTCCTGCATAGCTCATATGCTTCTCTGGGTTTAATTTAAAAACATAAAACTAAACTCCCTTCAAAATGTATCATTCTTTAGACTATAAATAACAAGTTTGGCCAATTAATCTATATATCAGAAGTTTATGTTGACTTTAAAGTATTTTCAAATGTAGTCACTAGAACAAAAACAAACAAGTGTTGTGCCAAAGAGGAAAGTGTTGACGTCGAATATTGGCCAGAGAGCTCTTGCTCACTTGTGGCTCATGGCCCCACCTTCTCCTACAATTGTCAACATCCGATTTACTCTTTGTGGAGAAGGACGCAACATCTCATCTTGAACAGAAGATGCTAGGATTGCAGCATTCTCTCTATAAATTATGGGAATAAATTCTGCTGACCGAGGCTTATTATCAACAATGCTGTCAGAAAAAAAGACTGAACTCCCATTAAACTTTTTCAGCATTTCCAGAATATTGGGATGGGTATTTGAGTAAGGTTTTTGTATGACTCAGTCTTATCAGAGCCCATCCTTTCATTCTCCTACTTTCTTTCTCTATTCCATCAACACTCTTGCAGCTCTTCAAACGTGACTATCCTCTGCTGGATTTCCCCCAGAGAGTCATGGGGTTTGCTCCTTCCTATAATCAGCCCTCTGCCCAAAAGCCGTCTTCTCCAACAGAGCTATCCTGACCACTGTACCTAAAATAGCACCCCCCTCACTGTATCATCATACTGTATTACTAATAATTATGTTGACTGTCCCAGGCAGAAGCATATGGTCATGCTATTCACAGCACATACTAGCTGACTTTGCTTTTTATAGAAGTTCCTTGACACAGGCTTCACTTTGCTTACTTAGACTATCATCAGGCACGTGGTGGGCCTTTAATAGATATTGGTTGAGTAATAATAAAATTAGAATTAATACCAAAAATCATTCCATGTTATTATTCTTTGAGAATGTGAATTTTTAAAGATTTGTAATACGTATTGCTAAATTATTTCCCAGAAATATTTCTTTCAGTAATGGCCTATGGTAACTCTTTTATAATATCCATCAAATATTAAAATATATTTATATCCTTACTAATTTGATAGTTATAATGTGAATTTCTATAATTACTAGAAAGAGTAAATTTTTGAACATTTATTGGTCATTTGCATTTCTTTTAAGATTATATTTCTGTGACTTTACTAATTTTTATAGTCAGTATTTATTGTATACCTGTTATATACTTGGCAAAATAGAGAGTAAAGACAATAATTATAGGCTATGGTCTCTACACCGAGAATTGTGTTTAGTTAATGAAAAGAACATATTACATAGGGAATAATAAATATGAAAAAAAAGCTCTGAAGATAGTTTTATTGGGAAATAATTAAGAAAAATACTTAAAAGTTTTGAAACAAAAGATTGAAGCAAGTCTGCACAAAGCGCCAAATGGCTGGGTTTAGTTACTGAGACAAATAGCTTTAAAATCTACATGCATAAGCACCTGCATGACTCAGTCAGTTAAGCAGCCCGACTCTTGAGTTTGGCTCAGGTCACTGAGTCTGGCTCTGTGCTGACCACATGGGGCTTGCTTGAGATTCTCTCTCTCTATCTCTCTCTGCCCCTCCCTGGCTCACCACACTGTCTCTGTCTTTCTAAATAAACAACCATGAAAAAATTGTTTGAAGTTTATTTGTTTATTTTTTGAGAGAGAGAGGAAGAGAGAGAGAAGAGAGAGAACACAGGTGGGGGAGGGGCAGAGGGCAGGGAGAGAATTCCAAGCAGACTCTCCACTGTTAGCGCAGAGCCCAGTGCTGGGCTAGAACTCACAAACCTCTAGACCATGACCTGAGCCAAAGTGGGACACTTAACTGGCTGAGCCATCCAAGTGTCCAGAAGAAAAAATTTTGTTTTACAAGTACACTCATTATGGGGCACCTGCATGGCTCAATCTGTTAAGCATCTGATCAGGTCATGATCTCGTGGTTTGTGAGTTCGAGCCCTGCATTGGGCTCTGTGCTGACAGTGAGCTCAGAGACTGGAGCCTGTCTTCGGATTCTGTGTCTCCCTCTCTCTCTGACCCTGCCCTGCTCACGCTGTCTCTCTCTCTCTCTCTCTCTCAAAAATGAAAACATTAAAAAAAAATTTTTTTTAAAGTACACTCATTGTTTCCTAATTGATTCTACTACATCTGCAGAGTGGATGGGAAAGAAACAGAGATTTGAAAGGAGAAAACCTTCCATTTCCAATGACCATGCAAAGAGATTAGTGCAGAAAAGAACCTATCTAATTCTTATTGGAAATAATGGAATGAATTAAAACTCAGCTGTACCAAATGGTAACTCTGTTCATTGCATTGCAATTAACATGTTGTCATGCGGTGTTATTTGGTGAAGAACTTGGAGATAACTGAGTCTTGCATTGCTGTAGATATCTCTGGGGCTGAAGCTCCAAAAGAAATAGGGTCTCAAGAGAAAGAGTGGCAAAGCCATTTACTGCCTCACGTCTTTATTGTGTGGGCCCGGCCTCCAGCCCTAACACAGACCTCTGGCTACTCCACTGTTTTTGGAAACTTCTTCTTCCCTAAGCCACATGGCCATTCCTGAAACCCAATCCGAGTCTCTAAAGTTACCCATCAGGTGGCAGAGCTAAAGTAGGCCTCACAGGCTGGGAGGAAAAATAACTGAAGAGAGAATGGGAAGGCAGGAAGACATTTGCTCCAATGTGAAGCCTGTGCTGTGAGCTCTAGCAAACCTATCTATCCCCTTATACCCATGATCCAAGGATGACCCTTGAAGCAGGGAAGAGTCCAAAGTGGGAGATAGAGAAAGCTAAAGCGAAAGAGATATGGTTTGGTTTTCTCCACGGGGAAATCGCTCTGGTCCTTGTTACCATTCTATTTTCATAGAAGAAAGAGAGGCCAGAGAGAAAAAATCCACCTTAGGACCCGCCATCTTTATCTCTTTGAAAATTGTGCCAATATAAAGTCCTAGGGTGTGAGCTATTCAGGGCACAACTCTTTCTCCTTGGGGGTAGGGTGCATGACCCTGACTCCTCTTTGGGGGAGGGAGGAGCGTGGAGAAAAGACCAGGGATGCTCCATGAGCTTCTTCTGGAGGTCAGTGCTCCCCATTTTGATGAGAGATAAAGATGGCAGAAGGAGATACAGGCCAATAGTAAGAAGCTTTGCTCTCAACTTAAATGAGGTGAAATACGCACAGCAAAATTAGGTCTAAAGCTCAGAGAGATACTGTTTGCTGCAAAAGGGTAACACTTGAAATGGAGCCATCTGGGGATTGATTAGCCTGAAATTTTAGGAACATCAAAGGAAACGGAAACCTAAATGGGAAAACATCAATTCTCTTTAGAGTTAAGAAATTTAGGGAAATAAGAACTATACATCAGAGAGAAGTAGTATTGCACATACAGATTTTTCTTCATTTGTTTTCCTTGATCTGAAAGAATATTTAACCTCAAACTGAACTGGAATTTTTAGAATCAGAAATCTGAAACAAAAATGAACATCTAACAGCCCTCCAAGTTTCCAGGTTCATAGGCAGAGTATTTTCTCATTATTCCAGGAGATAATTATATCTTGCAAGAGAGCAAGTTTATTTAAACATGATAAAGATTGGCTATGAATATAGCTTGATGTATATGAATTTTAAAAACAGCTTCAATGTCTCTGAATAAATAAAGAATTGCATCACCAGAGAGACCAATATCAAAGTTAGTGATGGCTTTCACCAATCTGCAAATATGTGGTCCATTGGGCTCTCAGAAAGAAAAGCATTTTGTGTGTGTGTGTGCTGATGCTAATCAATGATATTTTGGTCATTCATGGAATTGTCCTGACAGCTTTTGTAAATGATGGCCTCATTTTTCTTGAAGAATGTGGCAAGTTCAGTCCACTCTTATATTCTATTTAGGAATTTTGTTGAGATATTGTCTGGGATGCCATTTGGTGCTCAGTACATGGAGTTGCGTGTGGAAAAACTTAATTTAGGAATTTTTGCTGAAAAAACTTGGCTTTTTCTATGATCATTTCTGTATCTGAGACTATTGATCTTCTCATTTTGGATGCCAGGGAGCTTAGAATCAAATTTGAAAATGACCTGTTACAGTTATGTATAACCATTACGGTGGAGGCATATTTATTCTTCTCTTGGACACAATTCTCCATCTTCATCCTTTCTCTCCTCCTTATCCTTCTTCCTTCTCTTTTTTTTTTCACCCTCTGGGGGTTATATTCTTAGTGTAAGCCTCCTTAAATCATGAGGGACTCATGTTAGACAAAAATAAACTAAGTTCCACGGGTCTATATTGAGTGTAGGGACGAAAATTGATATCCAAGAATACTTTGAACCAGAACCTTTGGGATCATTTTATTCAACAATAGTAAACAACTAAAAGTTTTATTGAATGGCTAATTGCACAACATAATGTGGAGAGAACCACATAATTATGAAGATTAGGGTTACAAGGATCTTCAAGATAATTTTACAGATGATGAAGCTAAAGCTCTGAGAGGCTAAATAATTTGCCCAATGTCACTCAGCTAGTTAGTGACAAAGAAAAGAAACTAGCAAACATGTATTATTGTATACCCAGTGTATAAAACTGAGTCCAATATTATGTCTTACATTTTCCTCTAACATAACAAGGAGTATTCGTTAATATATAAAGCGAATCAACAGTTACACAAATGTAACTTACAAATCATGTAAGCCTAAAAGTGGGTTGATTTTTTAAAACGAGTTTTTAAAAAAAGTTCAGTTTAATGCTTTTCTCAGCCCAATTATTTTTACATAGATTTAATCAAGGAAATAAAGATTCAAAGAGGGGAAAAAAGCATGACAGGAAGGTTGCAGGAGAAATTACATGTTGAATTGTGCAGTGTAAAAGATGCTCAGTAAATGATGGCCCTCAGTATCATTAAAACATTTCTGGAATTAAGATGTTTCCTCTTCAAAGGCAGGTTGTGGAACTCAGGTTGCTACATGAAGTGCCTAAGTGAAATGATTTGGGGATTAATGTAGAGATTAATTGTTTTTCTGTTGAATTTATGTCAGCAAGCAATACAGGTATTTTTTAGTCTCCTGTTTTGGTCGATGGCTTGTTAAAGCAATATGAAAAACTATGAAATTATATTATGCCAATAATTGATATAAACATATAAAGGATGAATCACAGTCATACCTTGTATTTTTTTCTCTCTCTCCTTTAAAGCCTTTCTCTTTTTACAGTAGTTGCATGTTGGTTCTAGGCTGTGTGCCAGTTGTATCAATTAAACAGTAACTAATTCAAGTACATTTGCAATCTGTGTTTGAAATGCCAGCCCATACAGTAGTTACCAATTAAGCACGAGGCAGATTAATGGATGCATTGTTCTCTTGGGCTAACTCCACCGCACTGTCATTAAGCAGTAAGCCCTAGTGATCCAAAGACTTCCATTCAAAGGGAAAGGGAAACACATGCTTACAAAAAAAAAAAAAAAGTTGGGTGTTTTATATCAAGCAGAATTATTTAACAGGAAAGGTGACAGATAACCTTTTGAAGAGAGAAGAAATTATGGCTGTTTAGTGTTTTCTCAATCCCTTTATTTTGCATAGATTTGATCAATGGAAAAAAATATAAAGGTGCAAAATGGGAAGGAAAAAAAATAGGAGCAGATCAGACAGACAAATGGCTGCTGTAAGTTCACAGTTCTTAAAACAGATGTTCCTTAGTGCCAGATATATATCATTATCTCCAGGAACCCTGAAGAGAAAGTACAAAGATCCACCAGGGATCGTGGAAATATAACCTATTTACGGTGCCAAATGCCTGGCTTTGTAACCGCCAACCCACCATTGCCCACTTAAGGAGACAAATATTTGGGTCAATTTTTAAATGTTCAGGTTATGATATTTAGAACCAAGTGTAACTGTTGCAAAATTAAGCTGTTTGGGGCACTCACCATGCAACGATTGTTGTAGTTTGTAGTAAAACAAAAGGAAAAATGTAACGTATTTTATAAAAAGCAATTCATTTGGGTCTCCAGGAAGTGTGAGCTCCTGGAAAACTGCATCTTCCTTCTTTCTTTTTTTAAAAAAATCTGGTTGTTTCATTTGATCGCAAACAAATTTAATACCTAAAACGATATTTAACTCTTTCTTATTAAAGAAAAAAATACTGCCTATATTTGTTATATGCCATTTTCCAGTGGGCGTCAAGTGACTAAACAAATGCTGATCAAATTTCCACATTTCCTCAAATCTTTAAAGAGCACGCACCTAATTCTATCAGTTGAAGATGTAATATTTAAATTTGACCAAAAGTGCACAGCTGCTTTTTAAATCCATCCGCTCACCAGCCCTGTATTTCAGAGTTTCCCACCTTGTCCCAGAGACCACTGGGCCCCTACTGCTCTGCCAGACTGCAGGCGCACCCCAAAGGGCACATCCACAGGGCTGATCCCCAACATTCCATAAGTATGCTCCTCCCAACCCCACTTTTTTGCCTTTTCCCCTCTCTTCGCATATGGCTCTTGTCCCCCCTGTTGCGGACCCAGGAAGACACTGGCCACTCCTCCCAGCGGGCAGGCAGGCAGGAGAGGCGACAAGAATCCATGAAACCCCTGAGGAAGGGTGTCGCTGTGTGATTCATCTCCATACATGCACGCAATGTCTCTGAGTTCAGAAGGGGTGTGTGTGTGTCTGTGTGTCTGTCTCTCTGGTGTGTCTGTCTGTCTATTTCTTCAGGGTAGAAATGGGAAGTA
Source organism: Suricata suricatta (assembly GCF_006229205.1). Classification (NCBI taxonomy): domain Eukaryota; kingdom Metazoa; phylum Chordata; class Mammalia; order Carnivora; family Herpestidae; genus Suricata; species Suricata suricatta. Next base: position 134,429,766 of record NC_043706.1, on the reverse strand, counting down.
AACCCCTCGTTACCTATGCGGATTTGCTGCTAACTAAGTGTGGAAGGGCTTTCACTTTCTATTCCATTCTCCGCCTCCCTCTTCTGGCTCTTCTTTCTCCAACCCCCTCACACCTTCCCCATCCTCTCCCACCTTCCCCCACCCCCACCCATTAGTGGCTCATTGGTAACGGAACAGAAATGTTGAAATCAATATGAGAATAAATTGCCACATGGTCTTTATTGTGGAGGCAAGGTTTCTACAGAAAATCCTTGTAATCAGAAAAGAGGGAAGATGAGATTAAGCTGATTAAGCAGGGAAAGTCAGAAAAGGACAACTTGAAAGATTAGCTCTCCGAAGCCAGAAAAGCATAATCTTCCATGCATGCTAAGTAGAACTGTCCCGCTTGCTATCAGCCCCTTCATCGGGTGACCTTCGGCTGCATTAGCACACAGCGACTTGATCCAAGGCAAATACTGGAAATTGAAAAGCCAGAATGCCAGCGATTACAGCAGGTATCAATATTATTGTAATGATGCTTCGTTATCATTAAGGAACTTAATTACTTAGGGAGAGTGAGAAGGCCAGAAAGTGAAGCACCACGCCAGAGCTGTAGTCAGCATCTAGATGGGGGCTGATATTTGAGAACCACCTCAAGTTTAGCTTCAAAAGTAATCAAAAAGTGACAGAGAGGAGACGGGCTTTAAGATGGCCAGGGACACAGTAGGCTCCCAAAGTGATGGGCTGGCCCCTCCAATCCCAGATGGCATTTTGGAGCGTTTGAAATGCCTATCACAGTATCTGGTACATAGTAGATACTCCCTAATATAGAATAACAGAAAAAATGAAATAAGCAGAACAAATAAACCAATTGAACTTAATCTGATGGCGTGCTAAAACTCATTAATTCCATTAAAAATTAAGATGCAATAATATCAAGTTTTGAGTCTTGATCTTAACCAACTCAACTTTTTAGTGCAAAGCTCATCTTAAATCCCAACCTCTCTCTCTCTCTCTCTTCCTCTCTCTGTCTGTCTCTCTCAATCTCTTTTTCTCTCTCATAGATTTTAGTCTGGATATCTTAATGTCTATTTCTTCAGTGGGTGCATTTTGAAATAATTAGAATTAACTATTTAAGAAGACTGGAGCAGGGGCACCTGGGTGGCTCAGTGGATTAAGTGTGTCTGACTCTTGATTTCAACTCAGGTCATGATCTCAGGGTTGTGGGATCAAGTCCTGCCTAGGGCTCAGCACTGGGTGTGAGGCCTGCCAAAAGAATCTCTCTCTCTCCCTCTGCCCCTCCCTGCTTGTTCTCTCTCTTAAAAAGAATACAAAAATAAAAAATAAAGAATAAAAAAAGACCAGAGCAAAGGGAAGACCAGCTTTTTTTAAAGTGCCTTCCAAACTCAGTCTCATTCTTCCCCCCGCCCCCTTTTCTTTTTCTGTTTATAGTTCTTCCTCTGGGTGCTGTTACATTATGATTCTGCAATGTGGAATTCAAGCTGGGCACATGTTTTCTTTTAACTCTGACCCCTAAACAGAAATGTGGAGCATTTCCGAACACTCTGGCACTGATTGTGCTGAGCCAAGCCAGAATTAGCCCCAATTATTGACCTACAAATAGAACTGACCTGGCCCAACCTCCCTCCCTCAGAGTGCAGCAGAAAATTCATATTTCCAAATGTATTAAATCAAATTTATTTATTTTTGTGTAGGCATAAAGCCAAAGTAAATTTCAAACTGCTTTTGAATGAACATTTACATTCAGTCATACCATCAGCGAACTTTTCCTATTGAATTTACTGCTACACCAGTTTTTTCTTTGGAAAAGATGAAAGAAGAAAGAAAGAGAGAGAGAGAGAGAGAGGGAGGAAGGGAGGGAGGGAAAGAGGGAGGGAGGAAGGAAGGAAGGAATAAAAGAAGGAAGGAAGGAAGGAAGGAAGGAAGGAAGGAAGGAAGCAGAAGGGAGGGAGGAAGAAAGAGGAAGGGAGGGAGGAAGAAAGGGGGAGGAAAGGAAGGAAAGGAGAGAGGGAGGGAAGGAGGGAGGAAGAGAGAGATCTGCAAAGGGAAAATGTGTTTGGGGAAGGGAAGGTATAAAAGCTAAAGTGAAAATGGACTGTTTTGAAGGCTCTATAAACCCTTACAGATTAATTAAGAAGTCAGTCACATCGCAGGGACGGGTTTGTGCTCATTTCTTGCTCCTCACTCATATTTACATTTTGGTGACTCTCTGGCCTGGGGAAAAAAAGGTGCAGAGTGATCTAAGGTATTCTGGAGTATCCATGATTGTCTTTCATGGAAAAACAGATAAATAATCCTAATTAAAATCTGTCTCTTTGGCTAGGACATGGGAAAATCAGAAAGTGGCTACTTTTCATGCTACCCAGGATGAATGCTTTCAGAACCCACAGAGTGAATCAGACTGCAGACTTTCTTACAAAATTGTTTTTCTACCACTTTGCTATCCAGGCCATCATTGCTGAGGGATCTTCATGCCTTGGAGTTGAGGCTAACTATCTTGGGCCTCAAGGAGAAGAGGAAAATCTTGCATTGGGCCAAACTGTGCCTTCTTAAATCTTCATATTTTCCCCCAAGATGAACCTATCCTAATATTGATTGAATGTAGGTATGTTTCTTCCCAATAAGGGAAAGCCCTACCTCCTAGAGACCGGAGACCCAAAAGATAATCTCATTGGCTGAAATACACTTAAAAAAATCCCGGACACCAATATTTCTGTGTTGTTTTTGTTAGATCCACATGGAAGCTAACATGCACCTCGTGGCATGTTAGTCTCACCTGAGAAAATGTTGATAAATATCACCCACATCACAACATTCTGACTCAGTTGGTTTGGAATGAGGCCCTGGTTTGCTTTGTTATAAATCCTAGGACGATGCTCTCACTTGGTTCACGCTTGCTGATTCTTCACATTGCTAACCAGCTTTCACAGTTTCTGGTTTTAAGAGCATAATGTCAAGAGAAGCAATGTCTCTCCTTGCATTCGCTCACCCTAAAACTTCTAACCCTGGCTTCCCATTAAAGTGGCCTGAGAAGGTTGCTTGGGCCCACTCCATTTAATTGGTTTGGAGTGGAACTTAGGAATCGTTTTTTTAAAGTTTATTTATTATTTTGAAAGAGAGAGAGCACAAGTAGAGAAAGGTCAGAGAGAGAGGCAGAGAGAGAGAATCCCAAGCACTGTCAGCACAGAGCCCAATGTGGGGCTCCAACCCACGAACCATGAGATTATGACCTGAGCCAAAGTCAGACACTTAACCAACTGAGCCATCCACACCCCCTCAGTTTTATTGTTTTTTTAAGTGAAATTTTCAAGGATCATAAACATAAACTGTTCAATGAATTTGAAAGTCACATTTACCCTGAGAACTTTGCTGATTTTGTTGGTTGGTTAGTTGGTTGGTTTTCATTTTGTTTTAACAGCAGAGGTGTGAGAGGCAATGCTTGGTCCTACCCAAGATGGGGGATGGAATTCAATGTTTCACGTTAAGCTAGGATCTATTGAAAGGCCACACTTTCTTGAACTGGTGACGCAGAAAAACCTACCAACTAACAAAGGAAGCTTGGCTTTCTGAACTTGTTCAACATTGGTCCAGCCTTTTCCACCTGTGCTTACCTATATGGCAAAGGTCATTGGCAAAAGTAAAAGTGACTTTTATTTTTTCTTATTCACACTACCCTTGATGGTTTCAATATTAACCTTGTACTAGTATCACAAAGTGAATTGGCAATTGCTTTTTTTTTTTGACTAGAAGTATTTACACATGATCAGAATTATTATTTTCTTATTTCTTGAGTGCTTAACACATTAGCATGCAAAACTGTTGGTTCCTAGGTTATTTCTTGCATTTTAATCCATTGATTCTATTTAATGTTTTAGGGCTATTAAAACTAACCATTGTTTTCCGAAGACACATTGGTAAGTAATATTTTTTTTTTTTAGGAACAAAAAATCATTTGCTGAATCAAAAGTTGCACCAACGTTTGTTGGTTCCAGAATCAAGCTACTTCTCCCATGATCTGCACCAGCAAAGTGCCTTTCGAGACCCCTGAAGGCAGGGTTCAGACTGTGGAGCCTTTAGCTGCTGCAGAAGATTCTTGCTTTTGTAGCTGTTCACCAGCCCAAGTGGCAAGCATACTAGTATGCGGCTCTGTAGTGATACGCTGGCTTCATGTTTCAAGTCTAATATGTGCAGATCACATCCCGTATCCTTGCTACAAGGGAAAAAAATACAGTTTCTGTCTTTCTTGCCTTTGGACTTAATGAGAGCTCAGCAAGACTACTGGACATGATCAACATACAAAGGTCAATTTTGATTCTAACGTAGCAAATGAGAATTAGGAAATGTAATCTTACAAAAATGATAGCATGCACAATGGCCTAAAAAACATAAGGTAACTGGGAATTAATCCTATAAAATGTATGCATAACCTTTTTGGAATAGAAGATAGAGTTTTATTGAAATAAAATTTAAAATGTCAAAATAAATGGAGTAATATGCCAGGTTCATTAATATAGCAAGTGTTAATATCCCAAATATTTTAGTGTATCCCATATTGAGCTGTAAATTTGATAAAATTTCCTATAATAGCTCAGAACTATTTTGTAAGGAATTTGACAAAAGTGCCCTAAAATTTATGTGGGTAATCAAAGGTTGGAGGATACTCACCAGATGTTGAAGGAGAGCCGGATGGAGGCACTTGTCCTTCCAGATGCCAAAATACATTATAAAACTACTGTAAGACCAGGCATAGTTGCCTTAAGGAAAGACAAATACACTAGTGGAACAGAGGACACAGGTGTAAATACTACACCTTGAAACTTGATTTGTAGCAAAATTGACCTTTGATATCAGTGGGGAAAGGAGGAGCAATAAAATAAGTGGAAATGGAATAACTGGTTATTAATATGAGGGAAAAGGTCTAAAATTAGCATCACATCTGGGGCACCTGGGTGGCTCCGTTGGTTGAATATCTGACTCTTGATTTCAGCTCAGGTCATGATCTCATAGTTCATGAGATTGAGCCTTATGTCAGACTCTCTGCTGTCAGGGCAGAACCTGCTTAGGATTCTCTCTCACCCCCTCCCCTACTCGTTGGAGCTCTCTCTCTCTCTCTCTCTCTCTCTCTCTCTCTCTCTCTCTCTCTCTCTTTCTCCCAAAATAAATAAACATTTTTTTAAAAAGGAGAATTACATGTTACTCCTGAAGAAAGCTCAATTCCAGGTTACTTAAAGACCTTGAAATATGAAAACAAATTCTGAAATTTCAAAGACAATATACAACAATATTTTTATTACTTTAAGACATGAGAGCATTTCTTAACAAGATAAAAAAGCACAAACCATATTGAAAGCACACATTTGAAACATCAAACCTAAAAGCTTCTTCATATCCAAAAACTCATAAATAAAGAAGGATTTGGGGGCATATGTGTTGCCAGTTAAGCGTTTGACTTCAGTTCAGGTCATGATCTCGTAGTCCGTGGGTTCAAGCCCCGCGTCAGGCTCTGTGCGGACAGCTCGGAGCCTGGAGCCTGCTTCAGATTCTGTGTCTCCCCCTCTGTTTGCCCCTCCTCCACTCATGCTCTGTTCCTCTCAAAAATAAATAAGTATTTTAAAAAATTTAAAAAGAAAAAAAAATTTAAGCTGGGGTAAGATATTTGCAGCAAAAATGACTTAAACATGTTACTTCTAAAGATATTTGAACAAATTCTACAAAAGAATAAGAAAAAGATAAGTAAAATAGAAGAAAATAACCCAAACAAATAAATGGGTATTTCACATACACTACTGGCATGGGCAACACATACTTGGAACACATAGCTCACTATGGTTAAGGAAAAACATAAAAACCGTGAGATAACATTTCACACTCATTAAAGCAACAAAAATTAACATGTCTAGTATTATTAGGTGTGGGCAAAGATATAGAAATACAGAATTTTTCTAACACTGGTGTGTGGCTATCTTTTGGAAAGCAAATTGAAGACTTCTTTTTTTTAAATCTTTTTTATGTTTTTATTTATTTTTGAGAGACAGAGGGAGACAGCACAAGCAGGGGAGGGTCAGAGAGAGAGGATGATACAGAATTAGAAACAGGCTCCAGGCTCTGACCTGTCAGCACAGAGCCCAACGCAGGGCTCGAACCCACAAACCGTGAGATCATGCCCTGAGCCAAAGCTGGACACTCAACCAACTGAGCCATCCAGGCGCCACATTGGAGACTTCTTGAAAAGTTGAACGCGATCATATTTCTCATCGAGTAATGAAACTCCTCAGCATATGCTGTAGGGAAACTGCCCCATGAACATACAAGGAGGCATGTGTGGAAATGGGCTTAGCAAGATTCTTTGTAATGTACAATTTGAGAACAATTTAAATCTTTGCCAAATGAAAAATAAAGACAGCATGTTCATATACTGTAAAGCTATACGGCAGCACCTCCCAACATTTTCACATCATGGCACACATAAAAAATACATTTGTGTGGCATGTCGCCATAACCTAGAAGGGATTTAGGGACTTTATATGTGGTACGACCATACAATCCAGTTTGTCCAGGACAATATTCGTTTGTCCAAGACTCTTTCCCAGTTCAGCCTACCTGCCAGTGTAATTGCTAACAGTGACTGTCGCACTTTCAAAATATTCTAGTTTGCACAAAAAATTATAAGGTCACCCCTGGTCTATGGGCTTGGTGAAATGAATTCCATTATAGCTTTATCTTATAAATGTGATAAAGATAAAATACAAATATTATGGAAGCTATTACATGTTGGAATGTTAAAAGACTAACTCAGGCAGACTAAAAATTTTAAGAGTTTGAGCAAAAATCAGTTCTAATCGGGCAGGGCCAAACTGGAAGTAAATAAGAGTTCATGGCTCTCAGGAGCTAGGAGAAACACTTTCTTAGGATATGGAAGGCAAGGAAAGAAATTATTTGATTGGCTAAAGGTGAAGCTGTTGCATTTTTTGGGAAAGACTAGTGGGCCTTTTGCGATTGGTTGTACTAGAGTTTTGATTTCTTAACTTTGAAGCATTTAAAGGCTTAGATTTTGGGGTGCCTGTGTGGTTCAGTGGGTTGAACATCTGATTTGGGCTCAGGTCATGATCTTGTGATCTGTGAGTTTAAGCCTCACTTAGGGCTCTGTGCTGACAGTTCAGAGCCTGGAGTCTGCTTCCAATTCTGTGTCTCCCTGTCTCTGCCCCTCCCCTGCTCGTGCTCTGTCTCTCTCTCTTTCTCAAAAATAAATAAACATTAAAAAAAAATTAAAGGATTAGGTTTTGGTTTGCTTACATAGGCTGCTAAGGAATTAAAACCACTTCAGTCTAATGGCCTCATTGTTTAATTAATGTAACAGAATATGGATAAAATATTTTTTTAATTTTTAATGGAAAACTAGAACATCTTACCATCATTAGAGGATTTTTTTTTAAAAAAGGTGAAATTGTGACTTTCCTAAAACTATAAAATGAATTCATGTCAAAGACTTTATATATTAATTAATGAGGGAACCAGTACAATGTTAAAACAAATTTAAAGTAGAATCCAAAGGACAGAATCATGCATAGGCAATCAGGATGCTGAAATGAATTTACTAATAGATGCACACTGATCAAGGGACAAAGGACAATGACATGTAATATTGGAAAGAATCCCTTCCATGTGGGAAGAAATCTATATCCAAGAAACGAAACTTATTCACAGCTGTATGAACGGTACCATTTGCATAACCTTTCACCAGAAACATCTTCATCAACTATCAGTGCTCTATGCATAGCTTTTATCTCTACAAAGTTGCCAAATGGGGGAAAAGTACAGACTTCCACAGGATCAGACAACCCAGAAGTGTCTTCTAGATAACACCAGGCATTCTTCAAAGGGCATCCAGCAACCTTTCTGCTCAGTTGTTTTACATAGAGCTAAGGTAATCTAGGGCATATTAATTTATCAGACGCGCCATTTTAGTAACACAGATATTTACATGGAGAACCACTCAGTGAAACAGTGTTGCCTCTCCGGGCTCCAAGGTATTTTGTTTGACACAAAGCCTTTGTATCTTCCTGTCTTTTCAGCTGTATCATCCATACAGAATAGACACAGTATTTGTTTAATACCTTGTTTCAAAGTATTCATGAATTACTTTCAATATTTCACACTCCATAGTTTGTTTTGGCATATCTTTGTGGAACTAATAACGTTCTAGAAAGCATTTCTCTTGAGGACTTCTAATTAGTGCTCTTAACTGAGCACTCTCAATAACGTCTGCAGATTCATCCCTCCACAATACACCCACTTTGCTTTTATAATTTTCTAGATTGGGGTTTTGCCAGGCATGTTGACAATTAATCTACTAACAGTAATTCAGTAGTGGCCTCTTTCCCATGTCCTAGGCTTCATTGGTCCATAACATGGTATTGATAACTTTTATACCGGCTGGTTAACGAAGTGATTTTAACATTGGTTGAGGCACTTTGTGATCTTTAGCTCTTAATTAAACTATCTTAAAGCTTTCCTCATGAATAGAGACATTTGGGGGTGCCTGGGTGGCTCAATCAGTTAAGCATCTGACTCCAGTTCAAGTCATGATCTCACAGTCTGTGAGTTCAAGCCTCGCATCGGGCTCTGTGCTGACAGCTCAAAGCTTGGAGCTTGCTTCGGATTCTGTGTCTCCCTCTCTCTCTGCCCCTCCCTGCTTGTGCTCTGTCTCTCAAAAATAAATAAACTTAGAAAAAAATTTACAAAAGAAAGAATAGAGCTTTTTTTGCTAACGAGAAGCATAAAGACACCTGTAAAAATCTCAGCGGTTTGTGTATATAAGAGGAGTGTTTTCTAGTAAAATGCTAATGTCATTTATTGTTATCATTGCTTCATTTCATAATTTTTCTATATAAATAAGACAGTTAGCTTAAGATGAAAAGAATTGATGGGACACAGGATTCCAAAAGTGGGTGTCTGACTTACTTGTTCTTTTTAAGTGGGCTTGTCTTGTGAATTTGAGTCTTTACAACTTTAACAAGAAAGTTACTCACCGTGCTATAAAGAAAATAAATCTAATAAATCAATTTAAATGTAGAGTAAAGGAAGCCTAGGGTTTTGCAAATTCAGGAAATTTAAATTTCATAATATTTTCTTCATGTCATCTACATTTCCGAGACTATTTTAAAGTAAATTTCATTAATAAAAAAAGATGTGGTAAATAAAAATTCATGCAAGTATTAACATATAGTAATTTCTTGAAATTTTGAGTTCTGAATCTGCATGCTCATTGTCACTTCAGTCAATCATTGTAAATAAATATATCCAAAGATTATTCACTTTAAGAAATAAGTATAGTTTCTTTCTTAAACCAAATTTCACAATTATTATGGTTCTCTACCAGGAATCAGACTGACTCATTGTTAGCCTCAAAAGTCATGATAAATAAAAGCACATAGAACGCTTCCTGTGCATTCTTCTTTTATCTTTGTTCGGAACTCTGATGAGTGTTCATATTGTTTTTACAATGTCTTAGTCCGTTTGGGTGGCTGTGACAAAGTACCGTAGTCTGGATGGCTCATAAACAATAGACATTTATTCCTCATGTTTCTGAGGCTGGAAATCTCAGGTCCTGGTGCCAGCAAATTTGGGTTCTAATGAGAGCCCTCTCCTGGGTAAGATGTGCAGTTTTCTCACGCGTCCTCATAGCAGAGGGCTAAAGGGAAGCAAGCTTCCTCTTCACTCTTATAAAGACATCCGTCCCATCAATGAGAACTCCATCCTCGTGACCTCATTTAAAAAATTTTTTAATGTTTTTTACTTTTGAGAGACAGACAGAGAGCAAGCAGGGGAGAGGCAGAGAGAGAGGGAGACACAGAATCTGAAGCAGGCTCTGGGCTCTGAGCTGTCAGCACAGAGCCCCACAAGGGACTCCAGCCCATGAACTGTGAGATCATGACCTGAGCAGAAGTCAGGAGCTCAAATGAGCCAGCCCCCCAGGCGCCCCTCTTGTGACCTCATTTAATCCTAATCTCCTCCCAAAGGCCACACCTCTTCATGCTGGGGGGTTGTATTTCAACATATGAATTATGGGGGGACACAAGCCTTCAGTCTATAGTACATGTCAATTCCCCAAGTTTACTACTTTTACAATTTGACTTTCTAATTTAAATAATTTTCTTTTTCATTTCCAGTTTATTCTTAAATCTGTTTGATCCTTTTATACTCTCTTCATTTATATTTTCAGTCTCTTATTTAAAAAAATATGAATGTACTCATATTGTTCTGTGTCAGACAGTTTCATTCTCTTAATTTTTTAAATTTTTTTGCTTTTGACTCTGATGTCTGTTTTTGCTGATTCTCTTTTATGGTGGCTTGTGTGGTATGCTTGCTTCAGTTTTTGTTTCTTTTTCCTTTTTGATGACCACATTTTTTGGACTTTTAATACTGTCATTTCTTTAAGGTCTGTGTTGAAGTGAGTTCCTCCAGAATGGTTTGTATTTTTGCCAGACACCTTGGGAATCTTAGGAGCCTGGAATCACTTTATACTAAATTCTTAGCTCCAGGGTTTCGTTCAGATCATCCAAGTGCTGAGAATTCAGGTTGCAAACTCCCACGAGGGCTAGCTGTTTACAAATTCTCAGGGCAGATGTTTTCTTACCCCATGATCCTAAGTGCCAATGTTTGAGGAAATTTCCCTGCAGTTCCTGGTGTGGAGGTCTCTGTATTTCTAATGTATATTTACACGATATATGCAGACTTTTGGAGCCCCAGATTTATGTGGGGAGACTCCTATTAGACTCGCTACTTTGGGCAAGTCCTGTCCTGTGTTTCCTTTCTCCTGAGCCACAGAAGCCGTACAAACCAAAAGGACCACAACAACTCCCTCCTTCACCAACCAGCCTAAAACAAAAGCTGGACTTAGTGTCCCATTTACCTTTTTGGGTTCTTGATTTCACCTGATGTATCAGTCAGGGTTCCCCAGAGAAACAGAACCAACAATATGTGTATAGTGAGATTTATTCTAGGGAATTGGCTCACTTGAGTCCGCAGGTAGGACAGCAGACTGGAGACCAATGGGAGAGCTTGAGTTTGATTCAATGGCTTTCTGCTGGTAGAACATCCTCTTCTGGAGGTAGTCTTTTTCTGTTAAGGCCTTCGACTGATTGGATGAGGCCCATCTACATCATGGAGCATAATCTATTTACTCAGTCTACAGACATACGTGTTAATCTTGTCTAAAAAAAAGTCTTCACGGAAACATCTAGAATAATGTTTCACTATCTGGATACCATGGCTTCACCAAGTTGACACATAAAGTTAAACATCCCACTTGCTTTTCAGTTTTGTTTGTTTGTTTGAACGTCCATTATTTGCTCTCCTGTTTCTCATTACATTAAGGAACTATTTTTATAAGAACAAGTCGCCTAGCACTGATCTGATGAGGTACAATTTGCGCAGTAAATAGCGCAGAATTAAAAGTCTCCATCTGGTTTGTTTTAACAAATGTACACACCCATGTGGCCTTCACCCAAAACAAGAGATAAAGTACTTCCAATAGAGGAAGTCATTATTTGCACTTTTTCAGTCAAATCCAACCCACCACCTAGAGGCAAACACTTCGGATTACCAGCATCATAGATTAATTTTGTCTGCTGTTGAATTAAAAGTAAAAATCACAGAGTACCTTTTGTGTCTTTTGTTTTTGAGATTGAGTCATATTGTTTAGTTTATCAGTAGCTCATTGCTTTCTTTCTTTAGAAGGATTCCATTGTTTCATAAACTCTAAATTGTTTATTCATTTTTTTTATTGATGCCTATTTAGATTGTATCCAGACTTTGCTACTGTGGAAAAATCTATAAATATTCTTGTAGAAGTATTTCTTGTGACCGTATGTTTCATTTATCTTGGGTAATATTTAAAGTGGAATTGTTTAATAGGATAGAGAGAAATTTAACTTTCTAACACACTGCCAACCAGTCTCTGAGACAGTTCTGTCACTGCCCACAGCCACGAGCAATATGCCACAGTTCTAGTTGCTTCATATCCTCAACTTCTACAAAAGCTCCTGTTATTCCTGAATGCCACCGAAAAAAGTAAAATAATGGTAATGATAATGCTACTTATAATGGCATAAACATATCAGTTACTTAGAAATAAATCCAATGAAAGATTTGCAGAACAATAAGAACTAAAAAGTATTTTTAGAGAAACTACAAACATAAATAAATGAAAAGAAATACCATGCTCATGGATTGAAAGTAATGTTGAGCTAGAGAGAGTTCACAATGACTCAAAATACACAATTGTGAACATTTACTCCTGACTCCAAATTTAATGACATTATGTTGGTAGCTTGATATCAATCATGATGGAAATTTTTTGTTATAGAAATTAAGGCATGCTATGAATCAATGCCCCATCCCATATCATCCCAGAGAGTACATTGTTAAACATTTACCAGTATATCACTGATAGGAAGATTCTCTATTTTTAAGGTAATCTAGACAAATTATCTATAGGTTTGACATAATTTCAAATCAAGGTTTATTAGAATTTTTCAAAAAAATTGCCAAGCAAATTCTAATATATAGATATGTATATATCTATATATATATAGATAGATAGATAGATATAGATACATCTATCTATATATATGAAAACCCAAAAAATCTGTAATAGACTAAACAGGGGTGTCTGGGTGGCTCAGTGGGTTGAGTGTTGGATTTTTGGTTTTGGCTCAGGTCATGATCTGGGGGTGGAGCCCCCACAGAGGGCTTGGTGCTGAGCATGAAGCTGCTTGAGATTCTCTTTCTCTTCCTCTGCCCCCATCCCCCACTAGCACTCTCTCTCAAATAAATAAATAGCCAACACATTCTTAAAAAGGACAAACTATATATATATAAATAATTTTATAATTTATATATCAAATATATATAATATATATATAATTCACATAAAACATTATATGAGTTTCAGCTGTCCAGCATAATGATTCGATGTATTCATATATCGCAAAATGATTATCACAATGAGTATAGTTAACATCCATTACAATACATAGTTAAACATTTTTTCCTTATGGTTAAACTTTTAAGATGTGCTCCTAGCAACTTTCAAATATACAATATAGTATTATTAACTCTAGTCACCATGCCATGCATTACATACCCAGGAATTATTTATTTTATAACCGAAATTTATCTCTTCACCACTTTCACCTATTTTGATCACTGCCTATCGCCCACCACTGCCAATGACCAGTCTGTGCTCTGCACCTGTGGGAGATTCTTTTTGAGACAATGAAAAACTATTTTAAAATTGACTGTGATGGATGCACATACCTGTAAATACAATGGAAACCACTGAACTGTATACTTTAAGTGGGTGAAGTATATGTTATATGAATTATATCTCAATAAAGCTTTTTTAAAAAAATAAAAAGAAGAGTAAATTAGGCTTATAGAACGTTAGGGAGTGTTGCTCTTTATTTTCTGAAAGTAGTTCTAATCCATCCTTTCTCCCTCCTATCCATTCTGATAGTCTATCTTTGAACAAAAATAAATATGACTTATTTGTACCTATTGCTACTACCTTATTTACCCTGTTTCTTTGGTTGTGTTTTCTTTTTGCTGCCCTCTTTCAATTCTCAATTGAAGTCTTTCTTCCCCCCCCCCCCCGCCATTCTATTCTTTTTCCTCTCCCAAGTAAGATGAAAAGTTCTCTTTATTTAAATCTATCCTATTTAGTTAAATGAATTCTAAAGCAAAAGTGTACAATGTCACCTTTTTCTAGAAATGAACAGTTCTTAGAATGTTTATCACTAGTCTTGCTCTTGAGATCTACGTGACATGGTGGCAGTGTGACATTTAATCCTATCTTCTATCTGATTTTTTTAACCACCATATTCAGTGTTACTATTTTTGCTTCATAGCACCGATATTTAGCCTTATGGGCATTTTTCATTTATTTTATTCACTGTAGCATCTTGTTTCCTAGGTCTCCTCTCTGCTTTCATTTTGGCTATTCTTTTTTTTTTTTTAATTTATTTTTGAGAGACAGACAGAGACCGAGCTAGCAGGGGAGGGTCAGAGAGAGAGAGAATGGGAAGACAGGCTCCCAGCTCTGAGCTGTGAGCACAGAGCCTGACGCAGGGTTCGAACCCACTAACTGCCAGATCATGACCTGAGCCGAAGCTGGACGCTTAACCGACTGAGACACTCAGGCGCCCCTTGGCTATTCTTGAAATAGGTCCTTTGGGGGTGCCTGGGTGGCTCAGTTGGTTAAGTGCCAACTTCAGCTCAGGTCATGCATGACCTCACGGATGTGAGTTCAAGCCCCACACTGGGTTCTGCACTGACACCTGGAGCCTGGAGCCTGCTTCCGAATCTGTCTGCCTCTCTCTCTGCCCCTCCCTCACTAATGTTTTGTCTCTCTCTGTCTCCTAAAAATAAATAAATGTTAAAAAAATTTTAAAAATAGGTCCTTTATATATTTTTTTATAAAGATGTTTTGGTGGTGACCCCTCTGTTCTTATTGATCTGAAAATGTATCTCACCCTTGCTCTTAAATGTTTTTCTGAATATAAAATTCTAGGTTGGTAGTTCTGACTGCACTTTGAAGATACTGATTTACTCTATTGGCTTCCAGTGTTACTGTTGAGAAGCCACCCATTTTTCAGTTTAATTATACTTTTGAGTGTGATTTTCTTAAAAACCTGTCTACTGTCAATATCTTCTCTTTATTTTTGGTAGTTTGTCTACATTTTACTATGGTGTATATATAGGTCAATTTCTTTTATATATATTCTGCTTGAAATTTGCTGAGTTTCCTGAAATTGAGGATTTGTCTTCGAACAATTCTTGAAAATTATCACCTGTTACACATTTTAATATCCTCTTTCTTTTCCCATTTTTTAAAATTCTCTTTTCCTTTGAAATGCCTGGTAAGTGACTTCTGGAAATTTCTGTCCTCCTGGTCTCTTAAAATCTTTGCTCATACTTTCCATTTCTTTGTCTCTCTGCTGTCTTCTGGATAATTTCTTCATACAGATAACATAATTCACTCTTTCTTTAGTCTTACACAATCTGCTATTAAACTTTTCCTTTGGATTTTATTTTTTAATGATTATATATTTTTAATTTTAATAGTCTCATTTCTTAATGTCCTTATCAGTTTTAAGAGCAGCTATTTATAATTACTCTTATTGTTGCTATTAATACTCATCTAGTAATTGTTACCCTAGCATCAGCACAACTCTGTGAACAATGGGGGACACATTCCAGCTGAAATTCACCCCCATTAGCCCGTCTCTCAGTGGGTCTGGCCTTTGTATGGTTTCTGGTTGAGTTGCCTAGAGAAAGTGTCCCTGGAAACAACCAGACGTGGACAAAGGGGCAATAAGGCAAGGAGAATCTAATTTAGAGACAAAGCTGCAGGACTTCTCGAGTCCTCTGCCAAAGTCTGTGAACTTTAGCAAATGCATGAGCAGACACAAGGAGGGACTGCTTGTTTCAGTCTGATAGATAAATCCATGTTGGGCTAAAAGATCCATCTCTCACCCTTCTGGGAAGTGAGGGAAGCACTACATAGCAGGGCAGTCTAGCAGCATCCCTCAAACCAAACTATGTGGCCTGGTATGTGGGGGCGCCTGAGAACGGGGAGCTTGGAAGCCTCCTCAGAGTAAATTAGACCTGTATTCATCTATGGAATACATTCTTTCCTAACACATTACTGACCCGTTTTTGACAGTTTTGAGATACTTGGAAGGTACATCGTATTTGTCAAATATCAAAGTCTTAAACATTTTTGCAGGCATGATTCAAACATCAATCCACCATGTCTTCCAAATCACAGTGGATAAAAATCCAGAATACAAAGTGATCTTGAAACTCCTCTCGTCCAGCTTCAAGTAGGAAGAAAGCAAATTCTACCTCTTCCCTGTGGAGGTCAGAAGAAAAGCTGCCACAGCAGACCATCAACTGTCGCTTCTCAGCTGGTCATCAACCCTTTAATGACCTCGAGGCTAAGGACTGTAGAGCCAGTTAGCAATTCTGAGTATGTGAATGTGAAATTATTTGTCTTGCCATATTTTGCTGTTTGGATTTCTTTATTTTTAGAAATCTTTGAGGTGTCAGCCAAAACTAAGACAGAAATAGTTCCATTGAAAAAAAATCTATAGCATCTGAATGTTTATATTTTAATCATATACCTACAATTCTCAAACAATGTATTCTATTACATTAAAGAACTTAAATATACAATTACAGTCTAGACATCATAAACATACAAAAAGACAGCGTTTAAAAAGAACGATATAGAGACAAATATAAACAGAAGTTTTTATTTTTCTTCCTGTATGCCCATCTATTATTTCTCACCTCTTCCTTTGGAGACCAGAGCTCTAAAAAATTCTAAGGACTTGAGTCAACTTATACATTACCAAAGCCACAAAAAATCTGAAAATATTTGAAAGCCATGGGCTTTTTAGCATTGTAATTGATAACAAGAATTAACGTTCTCCATTGAGATTCCAAAGAAAGTGCTGCAGAAAAATCTCTTGGTTATGAGCTGCTGGTGTATTTGGAGTCCAACACAAGATCTGCATTCTCGTTTTCTACCACCTCTTCAACAGATCTCAAAGGAATTGCTAAATACAATTGTTTTTCATGGTTTGAGACTTATTTTTAAAAAATGATACAGCATGTGCTGGTAGACACTTTGGTATTTGTTGCTGGTATATTTCTGAGCTGTGTGGTAACTGCCTTATGCTCCAGAAGTTATATCAATGAAAAAACTGCACCCTTATGATCATATATGGGAACTGCCATCATGGCTGCCTACACCCATAAAACAGCTTTTCTTAAGAAAGGATTACAGCCCAAGGAGAAAATTCAGAATAAGATTGCTCACTAGCTCTTATTTAACCTAGCTATGTGGTTACAGATATTGTCAACGCTGCTAATCTACAGAGCAGAACTGATTATCAGCAATTGATTTGCTGTGAAATGTCCTATTTCGTATAAATACCTGTCTTAGTCCATTTGGGAATGCGAGAACAAAATGCCACAGACTGAGGGGCTTATGTGCCACAGAAATTTATTTCTCACAGTTACGGAGGCTGGAAGATGGAGATCAGGATGGTCACAGATGAAGGCTGTTTCCTAGGATGCAAAGAGCCAACTTCTCTCTGGGGTCGTCACATGGGGAAAGACCAGGGAAAGCTCTCCAAGGCCTCCTTTCTTAATCCCATGTGTTAATCCCATTCACAAAAGCTCCACCCCATGTCCTAAGCGCCTGGCAGAGGGCCCCACCCTAATACCGCCATTAAGATTTCAACGTATGAATTTTGTGGGGGACACAAACACTGAAGCCATATCAGTACCTTTTTTTTTTAAGTAGTCTTGAGACTCAAAAGAAAATGCCTTGTGGTTGCAACAGTTTTATAGATTCTTCTCTTTATTTTTTGCTCTTGCTTTGAAGGGCGGTCAAGTAAACTATTGCCAAATAAAACCAGTGAATGGCCCCAGAACCAGAATATTCCTCTTTCCTAATATTTTTAAGTACATTTAAATTTTACACACAAAACTAAGTTTGTGTGTGCTAGCCCCCCTCCTTGGTCCTGGTGTGATCCAAAGTTTCCAGTGTGTGTTAGGTTTTAGTTTAATCTTGACGTAATTATTTTTTGCCATCTCTAGCGGTGATTAAGAACTAAAATTTGCACATTTGTTCTATGCACTTAATAATATTTAGCTAAATGCTTATAGATTCCAGCAGAATATTATCAATGGACTTCAATTTTTTTAAACGTTTATTTGTTATTAAAAGACAGAGAGAGACAGAGCATGAGCATGGGAAGGGCAGAGGAAGGGTAAGGGGGAGACACAGAATCTGAAGCGGGCTCCAGGCTTTGAGCTGTCAGCACAGAGCCTAATGCAGAACTTGAACCCAGGAACTGCAAGATCATGACCTGAGCCAAAGTCCGACACTTAACCGACTGAGCCACCCAGGTGCTCTGGACGTAAGCAATTTTTTGCCAAGAAGTGCTTGACTAGTATTAGTTAAGACTGGATAAATCATCTATCACCTGAGAAAGATCATTATCCTCATGTTTTAAGTGATAAAACTGAGGCAGAGGATTTTGGGGATTTGCCCAAGGTCCCATTGTAAATCCACAGAAGTAGAATCTCAACATTTTCTGGTCTCCTGTTTTACCTCACTTGTTTCCTTTAGAGTCATTTTTATCATTCTGTGTGTTGCTTGCTTCCTCCCCTTTTTGTTAAGGAGAAAGACATATGTTTTAAAAGGAACACAACACACTTACATTTTTAAATTTTTCAGACTTTTGAATGCATGGGCTTTTCTTTAGTAAGGATAGCAACATGAAGTGAAGACTTTAAAATTAACCCAGTTACTGGAGGGGGCTGGGGGGTGGGGACAGCAGTTATGATTCAACTCAGTTATAGACAATGGACACTTGACTTTAAAGCCAGACTCCTCTGCATCTCCTACATTTCTCCCTTTAGGGTAATTTGTGCAAAAAGGCAGAGGAAGTCATCATTATCATTACATTGTTTATGCCCTAATTCCTTTTGAGAAAACTTCCTTCCTCCCCACCTACCTCTCCATGGGTCATTTGAGGCATTTCCAAAGTGGAGGAGTTGTACGCATTTTTCTAAAGTAGCTAATTCCGCTGAAGGGTGGACTGAGCCCCTCAGTGGGGCTCACTTTCTTCTTCAGCCGCGGCCCCAGAGGGCACATGGGTCTCTCTACAGCAGAAAGCCCCTTTCCCGTGAAGACATGCGGGAAGGTTCTGGAGAATGTTCACGAAAAAACTCAGGGCTGCAGATTCAAAGGATTATAAAAAACAGCAAAACAAAACCACAAAAGGTTGAATTAGAAAAATCCAGGAAAGGAAAGAATTTAAATGGAAGCGTAAAAAAATAAACCTTATTACTATAGAGAAGGAAGTGGGAGTAAACGTCCTTGGTCTCTTATCACTATGATGATTATTTATTTTCACTCTATTTCTACAAGCTAGTACAGAAACTTGGGTAAATATTAATGATATTTTTATTACCTGATTCTGATTTTAAAGAAGGGTGCAAAAAGAGAGAAGAGGAATTGATAAACTTCAGTAGGGGCGCCTGGGTGGCTCAGTCGGTTCAGTCTCCGGCTTTGGCTCAGGTCAGATCTCATGTTCGTGGGTTCGAACCCCACGTCAGGCTCTGTGCTAACAGCTAGGTCAGAGCCTGAAGCCTGCTTCTGATTCTGTGTCTCCTTCTCTCTCTGCCCCTCCCCCTCTCATGCTCTGTCTCTCTCTGTATCAAAAATTAAAAAAAAAAAATTAAAAACAAAACAAAAAAAACTTCAGTAAATATTTTGAACTTCTATGTATTTGACACATTCCTGTATGTAGCTCTGTGTTAGGCACCATGGGTGACATATATAATTGTAGCATAGGCTTGCCCCCTTGAAAGAATTAATGAAACAACAACAACAAAAATAAAAAAAATATATATATGTGTGTGTGTGTGTGTGTGTGTGTGTGTGTGTGTGAAATAATCATGTAAGAATGAAAGCACCTTATGGTCATTTTTCTTGCTAAAGTACAATGTAAAACCCTTTTGGGAAATTTCATACTTTAAGCCGTGTTACAGAAATGTTATTAGAAGTATTGTCTTGACATTCAGGTCAGTTCATAAATCATTTCATCCTTGATCAGCCCAAATTCTGTATATTTTTTGTAAGTATATAAGAGATAAGATACAATGGAATCATCTCTGATTTTTAAGTATCACGACAATATTTTAAAGAGCAAAACACACTTAAAACATACTATCCAGACATCAGACCCACAAGGCAAATCAGCTTTTTTGACCCCTTCCCACTGCTACTTTGAAAAGTGATAGAAGGTTTATCCGGTTCTAACAGTAGTCAAGCATTTCGTGCTATGGAAAAAAAAGTCATTATTATTTAATAGAAAAGTGTGTTCAGAAAATTGCTTAATTCCAGTGGAAACCTATTGCCAATACCTACAGGTATTTGCTTAAATATTATTAATGTCCATAGAATAGATGCACATGTTCCTAGCATTTAATCCTCACTACAGATGGCAAAAAGTAATCATCTTATGAGTGAACTAAAGCTAGTACGTGCAGTCAGGAGGGGCAATGTAGCCCTTCCATTGAGATCTGCACGGGCAGCCGATGGAGGCGGAGAACTCCAGTTCCCTGCAGTAGTTTGACCAGAAATGGAGGAAGGAAACAAAGAAATATGAGCAAATTCCCACAGGACAGATTGAAAAGGACCGGGACCTCTTGAATGGAGTCTTGGTAGGAAGGAAACCTAGAAGCAGAGAGGGAAGTTCCCATGGGGCTGTTTCACGGACACCGGCGCACGAGGTCACCCTCTGCTGTATCCTTTCAACAGGCTCTTTCAAAGGCAAGAGCATAATCTGCTCTCTGACTCTTTTTAGCATGTCCTCACCCCTTCCGCCTTTTATTGGCTGCCCTTGGGCAGATACCAGGACAGGAGCTAAGCTCATGCAATTTGTAGCAGCTGATTCAATCCAGAATGCTGGAGAAATGCTGTGAGGCAAAGTCTTGCAAGGCTCCAGGGTCAAAAGCATGCTCCCAAGACATTCCCCGGGGCAGGAGCTTCCTTTGGAGCAACAAGCAGGACCCGGATGCAGTGTCCGCGCTGTGCTGTGGGCTCACGCTGGGCCTCAGATGCCAGCAGTGGTTACCAGTTGATTATCGTATCTCTGCTACAGCCCTTACAGCCTCAGCCGTGCCCACATAGTGTTTTCATTCATGTATTTTTAAAAATCAGATTTTCAGAGTAGTTCATTGTTTTTGATTATACCCTGAAGAAACTTTGCGAACGAGTGTCTACAATATTTATAACTATGGTCCTGTCCTGCAAACCACAAGAAATTATTACTGGATCTATTTCTATAAGTCCAATACATCAGAATGTGGTACATCTGACACCATGTGACAGTCTGTCTGATGGCCCAGACAAGTTTGCTCCTGTGTTTGAAATATATTGGCTAAATTCTTTTTTTTAATTTTTTAAATTAAAAAAATTTTTAATGTTTATTTATTTTTGAGACAGAGACAGACAGACAGCAGTGGGGGAGGGGCAGAGAGAGAGAGGGAGGCACAGAATCTGAAGCAGGCTCCAGGCTCTGAGCTGTCAGCACAGAGCCCGATGTGGAGCCCGAACCCACAAACTGCAAGAGCATGACCTGAGCTGAAGTTGGATGCTTAACCAACTGAGCCACCCAGGCGCCCCTATATTGGCTTCTTAATTTCTTGTTTTGAGCCATAATTTCATTCCTGTGAAACTTAGAACTTGGGAAATGAACTACATCATGTAAAACTGTCTCCTGTGGGGGGAAAGGGGGCAAGGATGGTGACCTTCTCCCTCGCTTTCCCTCTCTTTTCCCTTCAGCTTTCCTACTTCCTACTTCCCCACCCCGCTTTCTGAAGGGCAATGTCTTAGCCATTTCAGGCTGCCATATCAAAGCACCATGGGCTGGTGGTTTCAACCACAGACACTTATTTCTCACAGTTATGGAGGCTGGGACATCCAAGGTCAAGGTGCTGACAAGGAAGATTTCATTCTGCAGCCTCCTCTTGGTTTGCAGGTGGCTGCCATCACGCTTGTGCTCACATGGCCTCTCCTTTGTGTGTGTGCTTGAAGAGAGAGCAGGCTCTCTGCAGGTTCCCGTGAGGGCTCTGATCCCATTAGAACACCCCCATCATCTCCACCCACAATGTCACTTAACCCCGATCACCTCCAAAGTCCCCGTCTCCAAATGCCACTACACTAGGGGGTACGGTTTCCGTATGTGAATTTGATGGAGACACAAACATTCATTCCAAATTTTTCTCTCATGGGTTCAGGGCAATTATCTCTTATAAATTTGTGCCATTTAGTTCAGTCCATGCAGCTGAAACCTCCAATACCTATCTGCTTATTCCTAGTAACCTAAAGTAAATGAAGAAAATCTAGTGTAACCGCTTAATCTATACTGATTGGAAGTAGGTGGACTGTGAGATTGGAAATAATGTATACGTGACATAAAGAAAGCTCTCAGCTTCATCAGGGGAAAAAGAGCTAAAAGGGAATGTACTTCCTAAAGTCAGAGAATAAGTAGTATCATTTTTATGTCATTCTCCCATATGGTAGGCACTTGGTAGCAGGTCTTCTTGTGTCTTCAGGGCAGGGATGTCTGAGTGGCTCAGTTGATTAAGCACCTGCCTCTTGATATCAGCTCAGATCATGGTCTCCTGGTTTGTGAGTCAGAGCCCCTGCACTGAGCTCTGTGCTGACAGTGAGGAGCCTGCTTAAGATTCTCTCTCTCTCAACCTCTCTCCCTCTGTTCCCTACCCCCCAACCCCCGCCTCTCTCTTTCTGAAAAGAAATAAATAAACTTGAAAAAAATAAAATAAAATGCTTCAGGATATGTTAAAGATGTTGCAGTGTGTTATCTGTATTCTTAGAGTAGATAATCAATTTTGCCAGGTAAGAAATTTTCCATTTTATTTATTACTATAATTTGTTACACATGCAATCTGGGCTCTTGCAGGATAATTTGAAAATGTAAATGTGACCACAAACCAACTAGCCAAAGATATTCATCCATATTACCATTTTACCATATGTGTGTGTATGTGTGTGTGTGTGTGTATACATATATATGGCATATATAGAGAGACTATGTCAGATAGATCACATGTATACATGTGTGTATATTATGTATATTTACTTAATACACATATTTAAGATAGTTTATATATAGTGCTGGAACCTGTTTTTCTCATTTATTAATATATCATAATCATCCAAATGAAGAAATAAACATTTCCATCATAACTTTATATTGCTTACTGCAGGAATTCAGATTGTCTTGGCTTATCTATCATATAAACGAATCTGTGACAAACACACATCTTCACATATATTTGCACGCTTGAACAGCTATATCCTTAGAATAAATACTTAGATGCTGACTTGTTGAGATAGAAGAAATAAACATAAATCACCTTGATAAACATCACAGAATTCCCCAGAAACAAAATTTTAAGGTTTATATTTCTCTAGTAATGCATGCAAATGTATATTTTCCCACATATGTAACAATAAATATTATGTGAAATTTACTTCTTTGCTTGCCAATCAGGAGAAAAAAATTATTCAATTTATGTTATTTTGGTTACCAGTAAGGATCAATATTTTTATATGCTTATT
Source organism: Suricata suricatta (assembly GCF_006229205.1). Lineage (NCBI taxonomy): Eukaryota > Metazoa > Chordata > Mammalia > Carnivora > Herpestidae > Suricata > Suricata suricatta. The sequence goes on along the minus strand of NC_043706.1, from coordinate 134,406,530 downwards.
GACTATTTCAATTTCTTATTTTCTGGAATTACCTTTTCATGCCTTTTGTTGCCATTCTGTTTTTCTTAGAATATTTGGCTTTTCTGAGTCTTTGTAAGGTATTTGTATATTGTGGATTTTACTCCTCTGTCACTTTTTAAATGTTTTTTATTATAAAATTTTCAAACAAACACAAAAGTGGAAGAAATGCTTGATTAGTGAGAAATGATATATTTTGCAAATTTTCTCATCCCATTTTAGGGTTTTTTTAAGATTTAATTTAATTTTTTTGTGTGATAAAAGCCCTATTTTGATGTTTTTTTTTTATTTTCCTTATGTTACTTTTGGAGTCTAAAACATATCATCAGCTCTTGGATAGCATTAGTATGTGACATTCAATTTGGAAAAGGAAATCTGTTTTTCATTTCATATTAGCACTAAGTAACAGAAAAATGCTGACTCACCTGAATTCAATAACCAAATTGAGTTATTTTTTAATACTACAGAAGTTTACTTATTTATTTATTTATTTATTTATTTATTTATTTATTTTGCTTTTGAAAAATGTTTCTTTTTCAGTTCTGAAATGACCTGCATTTCAGAAAGATCACCATCCAATCACTGTCTTTGAATCGAATACATAAGAAGTGCTTAAAATTATACAAGCCCACGTAGGGCATTCTAAAATATGCTGAGGAAAGAGATCTTTGTTACCTAAAGGCATAAAAACAGTATCTAAGCAGAGAGAAGCTGACCCCAGACCGCTCAGCGGGCAATTAAAGAAAATGATTGCTCAAAAGAAATTCTTTAAATTGCATGTTCAAAATCCCTGGGAGTCCTCATATATACTTCCTGCCTTTCTCTCTTCATATGGCTTAAAAAGTTCAGACTTCTATAAGTTGAGAAATACACGCACAAATTTGCTTACTGAAGTGTTTGAGTGGATAACTCGCATAACTCTGGCACCGAGTTTCCACTTTTGTGCTATTAATTGCCTTTTTCTAAATATATGGATTACTAGACTGTTGAAATCATTTTTCTAAATGAGACCATGCTAGTGCAGATTTTTTTATAAAACCATATTCTTTAAAGTTTTGACTGACACATTGAATAGATTTTGCAAATTCTCACCCTTTTGTAGTCTTTTGAAGTAGAGAATTAAGAACAGTGTGTTCAATGGTAAAGAACATGTTTTTGTTTATTTATTTATTTTGAGAGAGAGAGTGAGCAAGCAGGGAGGGCAGAGAGTGAGGGAGAGAGAGAGAATCCCAAGCACCCTCTGCACTGTCAGTGCAGAGCCCGATGCAGGGCTCAATCTCATGAACCATGAGATCCTGACCTGAGCCAAAACCAAGAGCCAGCTGCTTAACTAACTGAGTAACAAACACTTTTAAAATAAATGAACATGTTACCCCCAAACAAAATCATTTCCAGGATTTTTGTTGTTGTGCTTCACATTCTCCCTTAAAGTAAAAAGAAAGGAGGTAAAATAGCTTTAAAAACTCAACATTCATCCTTTGGGCAGCTTTTACACATAGCTAACAGGTGGACAGACAACTTGTTCAATAGTAATGCTTAAAAACTCAGAATTATAACCTGAAATGTAAAACCAGCAGAAAGACCTCAAATGCATTTATTATTGAAGAAAACCAGCCCTCTCTAATTTCACTTAACAGAGTATTACATGTTCTCAGTGTTTAAACTTTCCCCTTTACAGAAATAAGTGGGTCAGCTTTTCAGAGGCTAGGAGGCAGTCAAGTTGATCTGTCGAATCTGTTAGATTAGGTCAACCTGAAACTGCGAGAAAAAGGCTAAATGATTTGGAACCAAGTATCATTTCAGTCCTGGACCATATTGACATCTGTTACAGCATATTATTAAACATGAAACTCCACATGGCACTTGAAGTAATACAAGGAAAGACAAATGCTACAAAATGCAAACCTTTCGGATTTTGTCACAAATGGATGAGATTTAAAAAGAACAGCTGATGTCATATTTGTGTATAAAGCAAATAAATATATCAGAAAGTGACAGACGATCTAATAGCCTAATTCTGCAGTTTTCTTCAAAATTCATTTTCATTCATAATTGTGAGGTATGCAGTTCTATTTTCAATATATACACTTGGACTGCTGCCTGTACGGAACAATGTAATCTAATAGATATATAAACACAAAATACTTGCAGCAGGAAAGTATTATATTACTATCAAAAGAATATTTAATCACTGGAGGAGAAGTTATCTTCCCAGATTTTTTTTTTTTTACTTTTCTTTCCCTTCCTTTTTGTTGCCTTTTGGCAATTTTACTGCTCAGCCAACTCATGGAAATAAGAAATCAGGGAGGATTTATTGGAATTTGGCAGTGGATTGTTACTACATTTCACTTCACCTTTCTATTTTCTTTAGGCCTGATTTACATGGAGTTGGATTGTAAGAAACTCAAGTCTAATAGATTTGGAACTAAATAAAAGGCAGATCCGTGGGAGGCTAATGGAATATCCACCTACAGGGGGTGCTATCCTTGGACATGTACAAGGTGAGGTAACTGACATCCTTCTAGGAACTTGTAGGGGAAAGAAGATGTAATTGAGGCACTAGTGATTAAGTGTGACTTCTCATGGGTAGACTCCATGCCAGTAGTTGATTTCTTAATTGCATTTAAAGAAACAAGGGTCTAGTTAGATTAGTGGAAAAGACCTTTAAAATATTAAATATATTTTAATGCTGAACAGGATATGTAAGTCAGACCCCAGATCCTAGATAATAGTGGTGAGGTGCAGAAGTCCCTCATTCTTCCCTTTCCCTATGCAGCTCTCAGCCTTTCTTCTAAATAACTATTGAGAAAATATTTATGGAATATCACTTCTGAGGTACTCCATTAACTGCTCGCCTATAACTTTCACATGGTTCGCACTGACTCTGGCTAGAGAAAGATGCTTTTTTTCCTTTAATTGCATTGGGCTACAAGAAGTGTTGAAAAAATGTTGTCACTGGAAAATGTAGGTGGAATGTTAACTAGCAAAGCAGATAACATTTTTCTGGCCATGGGATTTGAATAGCAGATAGTTGAGCACAAGACAAAAGTAGAATGGATTCTCCATAAGACACTTTGTAGGGCAGCATGTCTCAAATGGGAGCTGGAAATTAGGCATGGGTATAAAATGCTCAGTTTGCTTGCACCTTCCATAAGCATAGATAATTGAAACAGCATTCATAATTCTGTAATCCAGAAATATAAACTTCTTCACTGTCTTAAATTAGAGAAACTCAGTTTGACCAGGCAAAAAGTCTGAGGGAGAACATTTAGATAAAGTCAGCTTTATTAACTACACAGTAGGACAAGAAAGACATTTGCTTGTGCAACTTGAACCGAATACAAATAATTTGTGATTATCATATTTATTATTAGAAAGGCTGCTGCTCAGAGGATGTTTTTAAAAAGCATGTAATCTTTGCTTATTGATATGTTTATATGTCAGTGTGTTATATTGATGTATTATATATATGTGTGTGTATATATATATATATATATGAAGGTATATGTATTATGTATACATTATATATATGGGGAGAGAGAGAGACCACCCAATATGTGTCACAGAGTGTATTTTTCTAACAACTTTATGGCACTATGACTTACATATCATAAAATTTACCCATTTAAAATGAATAATTTAGTTTATTTTTTAATAAATGTCCAGAGTTTTGCACTATCACCACAACCCAATTGTACAATGTTTTTTTCACACTAAAAAGATCCCTCATGCCTATCTACAGTTACTCTCCATTCCCACATCCAACCCCAGGTACCACTCATTTGCTTTCTGTCTAAACAGACTCACCTTCCCTAAACATCATCCTGGGGTCCTTTTCTTCACATCTTGCTCTCTAGTAAAATGCTTAGGACAAGAGCAACACTTTTTGGTACTTTAGTGATTGCCTTGGTTAGGGTAAGCTTAGAGCTCAAAAAGATCATTCTAGATCTTCTCTTTTGGAAGACAATATGATTAAAGTTTGAGCTCTGGACCAAAGCTGGGTTTAATTCTTTGCTCTACAACTTTCTAGAAGAGTGATTATGGAAAAATGATTTAATCTCTGTAAGCAACACTTTCCTCATATGTAAAAATAGGTTGGTTGGATTATGTCATGAGGTAATGGAAGATGGCATGAGGTAAAATGCTTGACACTTAGTATGTGTTCAGTAAAACTTTACTCATAGCCACATCTAAGCTTTCTCATCAAAAGAAGTGCACCCACATTTTTGACCCTTGGGTTTGGCTTCAGAATTTTCCTGCAGTCCACTGAAGAATCATTCTCATATGTTTCTTTTCCTTTAAAAAAATTGTTTATTTATTTTTGAGAGAGAGTGAGAAAGAAAGTGCACACACAAAAGCAGGGGAGGAAAGGAGAGAGAGAGTGAGACAGAAGATCTGACATGGGCTCTGTACGGACAGCAAAGAGCCCAATGCAGGGCTTGAACTCACAAACCATGAGATCATGATCTGAGTCAAAGTGGGATGTTTAACTGATTGAACCACCCAGGTATCCCTCCTTTGCTTTTAATCCAAGTCTCTTGGATTTTTCACTAAAGAATACCTGGATGCCATCATCACATGATTTTCTTAGACCAGTCTGACTCCACCAGCAACACACATTTGCTGAGCCCCTATGATTGTTGTGTAGGAACCACAATGAAGACTTGGTTGAGGGGCTAACACCTCACTGAGACTCAAACAAGTCACTGGAAATCAAACATGAATTAAGTAAGTATTTAGAAACACAAACAGTAATGACTCTATTTGACCAGCAGTTTTGTTTCTGAATACCTATTGGAAAGAAAGATTCTTAAATGCAGAAAAGATTTTAAATAGAGAGACATCAATTATAGCTGAAAATAACAGGAGATAGCTATTGAGCTATTCCTTGAAGGGTGAATAGAATTTCAATAGGCAGAAGATGGCAAGAAAGGGTATTTCAGGAAAAATGAACTTCAACTCCATCCATTCATTTATGTTTTTATTCATTAAATATGTGAATACCTGCTTGTTTCAGTCAGCTTTCACTAGATTATTCCAAGGTAACAACTAATACCAAACCCTTAGTGGATTATAAGAAAATAGATGTGTTTCTTACTCATGGTACATGTCGCTCTCAAACTCCCCACCCCTGTCCCCTGCCACAGCCTCTTTTAACTCTGTTGTAACTCTCCTCTTCACCACAGGACCCAAGCGACAGGGCAGCCTCTCACTTGAGACTTACCAGTCTCAGGGTAGTAGGGAGAGAGCACGTGTGGATTCAGGAACCACACAAGGAGTCTTATAGCTTCTGGTCTATATTATGTCTGTTCTCATCCCATTGGCCAAAGCAAGTTGTGTAGCCAAATGTGGTTGCTGGAGTCCAGCTCCAGCAGGCCCAGGGTTCCCTGAAGAATGGATGGTGTCAGCACGAGAGATGAGAGAGCCTCAAGTTTCTTTCTGATCACCAGGCAGGCATCTCTGCTCTGATCGGAGAGTCAGTTTTATTTATGGTAAAAAAACGTATGGGATCAGCACAGAAATGACATTTGCCTTAGACAATGATTTCTGATGACAAATTCCTTTGGCATGTAAAATTCTTCCAGAATGTAGATTGGTAGAAGACTCATGCATAATCTTTATCAATAGTGATGGATGTAGGTGGCTTAGATGCTCATCATATGGGGAAGGAAGGTATCTTCAACATTCAAATACAAGGCAATGTTTTTAGCATACCAAAGGCAAAAGTCAGTTCTTTGTGAGCAGGGGTCAATACTTGTTTTCTTGAGGGGAAGTAAAACAGTTTTCTCAGGAAATGTAATATTTGCTCCTATAATCACAAAAGAAATTCCTTTAACAAGTCCCTTCACAAGGTGCAATCAGCGTATTTTAGAATAAGGGGACAAGACACTCTGGAAACCAATCAACAAGGTGCGTTGGGGGTCAGTGCTCAAGCAAAAATAATTGAGTGGGGGGTAGACATCGGTCACCATCTGACAGTGGAAGGCTGTGAAAACCTGCCTTAACCTCACCAGGAGTATTCTCAACTTAGTGAGTTCAGAAACAGCTCCCAACATGTGATGTCCAGAGTGGGCTTGGTGGAGGTGGCTAACTAAAGTGCAGGCAAATAGTATAACCTATCCCATTCCTATATTTTAAGAAGTGAACTTGACATAGAATTGCTACCCTCAGGGAACTTATAACTTCAGTATGAGTAAAAGTGTAGAGTTGAGAAAATACTTCTTAAAGGCAGAAAAATGATGAGTAATTTGGGCAAATGAAACCGAAGGGAACAGATGTGGTTGAGTCAAGAAAGGTCTTGCGTAATATGTTCTAAAGATTAAATTTGCTTTTAGAATCAATGAGAAGTAACTGTTCTGTGAAGCAGAGATGTGATGGCTAGTTTAATGTGTCAAAGTGGCTAGGCTTTAGCAGATTGTTATTTAAACAGTAATCTAGGTTTTGATGTGAAGTTGTTTTGTAGATGTGGGTAACATGTACAATCAGCCAACTTTAAGGAGATTATCTTTGGTGATGTGGATGGACCTTATCCATTCAGTCGAAGACCTTAAAAGCAAAAACAGGTTTTCTGGGGAAGAAATTGTGTCTCAAGACTGCAGTGTAGAAATTCTGTCTGAATTTCTAGCCTGCTGGTCTGTTTTATAAGTTTTTGACTTGCCAGTCTCCACAACTACATGAGCCAGTTTCTTAAAATAGATCTGTCTACAGATAGATAGATAGAAATAGATTTACAGATAGATAGATCTATAACCTATTGGGTCTGTTTCTCTGGGGAATTCTTACTTGTATGAGATTCAGTTTTTTATATACAAAAGCAATATTGCAGAGAGATATCAGAATGATAAGGATTGTTAATGCTCCGAGGTCAGAATGAAGAGAAGAGGTTAAGATGAACCCTTGGCATCTTTTATTTGTAAGCTAAATAAAACTACTAATTTTATTATCATCTTATTTTGATGATGTGATACTATAGTGCTAATGACCCCAATTGAATGTGCATATGTGGAAATATGGCATAAGATGCAAATGTTGGTTATCTCACTCCATAAATACACTGCTGCTCAATTTCTCATTAATAGCTCTGAAATTTGTATTTTCTCAATAGGTGGGAAGGAGAGGTATCATCTAAGACCAAGATCCAAGCATGTAACCCGAAAGGGCATGACTTTTATCAAACTAATAAACTATCATTACTTGATTTCTTCAAAATGTATTAGAATCCCTCCAAGTGAGTGAGAAAATATCATCAGAATTTCTCAGGGATTCCCACCATGATCCCAAGAGGAATGAAAATGTATTGGATGTATCTGGAATGTACGATGAAGGGAGGTTGTGTGCGCACCCTGTGTCGGTCCTGATCAGTTTAATCCTCTTCATCCCCACCCCACTGCCTACCTCTATCACTCTTCAATTTCTCTCACAGTTTCACATGATCCCAATCTATAACTAGGTCATATATTTTGGTGGAATTATTGTCATTTAGTATTTAAAAATGTATCCGCAATATTAGACAAAGTTATAATATTGAGAAATTTAATTCTTGCCATACCCCTCTGAGATAATGTGTGATGTCCTTTGAGTGAGGAAATGTGAAAAGTAATGTAGTTTGAGCAGGCAAAAAAAGGATTCAATAAATCTATTTTCTCATAGACATTGGTAAGAACAGTGGGCAAAACTCTTTCCTAAGGACTATCAAACAAAGCATAACAGACAATAACAATAACAAACACAAACCATCAAGAAGCTAATGGTGTGGTCTCAGAGAAAATACCAATGTAAATTAATCCCCTAAGCATCTTGTTCTGCCTTATTACAATTCTGAATTTCCTTACCTTTGCCTACAGGAACATGTCTGCGTTCCTGAGCATGACCTGTAGGCCGGGCAGATGCACCTCTTGTTTGTCTGTTCAGTGGGTCTGTCCTGTTTACACCTTGACATAGCAGTAGTACCAACCCTTGGGGAATTTTTTTTAATGTTTATTTATTTTTGAGAGAAAGAGACAGAGCACTAGTATGAGAGGGGCAGAGAGGGAGGGAGACACAGAATCCGAAGCAGGACCCAGGCTCCCACCTGTCAGCACAGAGACTGACATGAGACTTGAACTCATGACTATGAGATCATGACCTGAACTGAAGTCAGATGCTTAACCAACTGAGCCACCCAGGTGCCTCCCATTTGAAATTTTTTAAGATGAATTTTAACTTACCACATCTAGGGCTGAAATCCAAATATTCCTCCCCAAACCTTTCTTATCTCAGTTTATTTTCTCCAGTTTTGTAGAGGTCTAATTTCATTATAAATATACATAATAATTGAATATAATACATAAACATATTATATTTATATAATTTTATATTTATATATAATTCATAAATATACATGTTTACAATGTGATTTTGAGGTGTACATGGTGATAACTTAATATACAGATATGTTCTGAAATGATTCTCACAATCAACTTATTAACACATTCATCACCTCACATACGTTAGTTACCATGTGTGGGGGTGTGTGGTGAGATTATCTATGATCTACTCTCTCCATCTCAGTTTATGATAACTTCCTTACAGTTGTTCTGGCTAAAATATGTGGAGACATCCTTGACTACTTGTGTTTTTCACTTTCCCATATCCAGTTTGTCAACAGATCCAATTGAATTTGCTTTCCAGTAAATCCAGTATCCAACCATTTGCCATCACCTTCATCATCCTGGTGTGAGCCACATGCCTGAGAGAAAAATCCACCTTGAGGCTCAAAACAAAGAAATAGATGAGCTAATGACCTCCCCTCCCCTCCCAAATCCCACGAGCACACAGTTACACCAGACACATTCAGAGCAGGGGGGTGCAAAATACTGAAATGTATCCGTTGTGGTATAACCAAGCCTCTTAGCTCTTCAAATTTTTCTAAATTATCCAATATTTGTTATCATAACCCCCTCAATTTAGTATGAATATCTTTTGAGGATCACATGTGAGTAGACCTTGCAATTTTTTAGAGTCTGGCCTTGTTAGATATAGAGATGTTCATGCATCACCTTCAGGATCATCACAGTAACTACATCACCTCTTCTTCCCTTGAAAGATTGTTACATTGCCAGACACTGTGCTGGATACGTCTAGTCATGATCCCAAATTCCCACAAGATGCCAATGATCAACATATCATTGTTAGTAATGGCCAACATCATTATGATTCTTAATTATTCCCTTTTAGTGATGAAGCACTGAGATCCAAGGAGCTAAGTTACCAGCCTCATTTACACAGTACATACATGAAGAAGCAGGGTTCACATTCAGGTCTGTCTGGCACAGAAACCCCATGGCCTTTCCACTAGATCATGCTGCTTGCAGGCATTGAGGAGGGAGCTGAAATAGATGAGTTTAAATCCCTGCTAATTTTAGAGTTACATGAGCTTAGATAGTTCCTGGTGATTCTTGGTTGAATGCTTCAACTGCATTTGGTGAAAATAGAGAGTTTTTCATAATGAGCACCATTGGGCAGAATTTTGGGCCTCAGTCTGTCACTGCTGTCCTCATTACTGATGAAATATAGGTGAAAGCTCTGGTCACTTGTCCAGATTTAAGAAAGTCTGAAACTCAGTGAAAAGGTCAGCTTGGTGCATCCTAGTGATGGCCACCTAATGAGACATGTTCGAAGTTTGGAAAAACTCCTCGATATTAGTCTATTCAAGCTGCCACACCAGAGTACCAGAGACTGGGTACCTCAAAAGGACAGTTTCTCACACTGTTGGAAGTTGAATTCCAAGAGGAAGGGTTGGTTCTGGTGAGATGTCTCCGCCTGGCTTATAGACAGCCCTCTTTTCACTGTGTGCTCACATGGTCTTTCCTCTGTGAGTACATACAGAGAGAGATCTCTGGTGTGCCTTCATTTTCTTATGAGGTCACCAGTCATATGGAAATTGGGTCTCGCTCCTAAGACCTCACACTGAGGTCTTAGGACTTAAGTCACACTGAGGGTTAGGGCTTCAGCCTATGAAACCGGTGGGTGGGGAATGTAATTCATTCTGTAACACCACAGTCTTTCATTTGACTTTTGTAGTATTAATTATTCCAGTTTTTAATTTCTAAATAAAATATAATATATACTAAAAATTGCATTCTGAATATTGTTAAACATGAGAGACAAATCTAAACCACGTGTGAATTTATTGTTCATCAAGACAAACTATTTAGATACCTACCACTTGTGGATTTTCTCATACTTGCTGGTTAGTGTACAAAGTTATCTTTTTCATGCAACACATATAAATATGTTACATAATGAATAATGTATTATGTATTTAATTTTAACTGATATGATATACCTTTTAAGTGTAGTTATATTTGTCTTACTCTTCTGTAGTACCAACAAGAACAAAAAAAAAACCCAATGTACTTTAAAATGTCAGTTTAGGTTTTAGTAGAAATCATTTATTAAATGCTGTATACTCAGTTTAAATCTAACTGGGTAACTAAACATTAAAGTAAAGGGGAAAAAATCTATATTGGTCTAATTTGAATTATATGTTCTTCTCAACAAGCATAATTGCTATTGACTGCCTAAAGCACCATTGTCTAAGTCATGAATAATCATAAAACATTACAATTGGCACAAGAAGAATGGAAAGAAACCCATCAAAAAAAAAAAAAACGAAGCACAAAATACCAACAACCTCCCCCTCCCTTTCCCTCTGCCTAAAAGAATAAAGCCATGCAGAACACAATGACTTTATTACCTGAGAAAATGTGCTACATAATAATCATGAGGAGCCTCATTTATTATAGATAGTATTTCACTTTGGGTTTGACATTTTATTCTGGAATGAAGCTCCCTTGTTACTAAGTGTATGTCATAAAAAAAAAAAAAGAGAGGCCCTTAGTACCTCTCCCTCCCCCCTCATTAGCCGAGTCCTCAATTCAGAGCTAGTAATACAAATTTTGCTTTAGCAGAATATTTTTCCAGAAGCTCCAGAAGTTGGCAAATGTCACAAGTTGAATGTTGTGAAGAGGAGTTAAGGTTCAATGTCAATAAGCCTTCGCCTACAGGGCAGGTATAATCACTTTGTGAAGCACGTTCAATAAATTGCCCTGTGCTTAGTCTTTAGCACCTTGAGAGTTACCCAATGGAGTCTCCCTCTCAGGTCATGTAAGAAACACATAAAACAGAAGCCATTCCAACCCCGTTGCCTCTGGTTGAAAAACCCATAGACTGAAGTGAAAGGCACTTTCTTCTAAATTGCAACCCAGTTTTATAAATAAATATAATTAAATAAATATATATTAACACCTATGCTAATATTATTCTGTTTCCATAGTAGTGAGTAAGCCTTAGGAAAGGGTTTCTTAGACTCAGTCTCAGTACTGCTGATGTTTTGGGTGGATAATTGTTGTGGAGGCCTGTCTTGTGGACTGTATCATGTTTGTCAGCATCTCGGCCTCTATGCAACAAATGCCACTAGATGCCAGTATAGCTTCCGAGTTGTGACAGTCAAAAATGTCTCTAGACATTGCCAAAAGTTCCATGGGGGGTGGGGGTGGGGGCAAAATCTACACACACACACACACACACACACACAAAGGCACACAGGCATGCATGCATACATGCATGCACCTGCCCCAATCTTTTCTGGTTGAGATTATGGTCTTTGAATTTCATTGCAATAGCAAAGGTAAATCCCCAGTTGGGGATACATTTTGTCACTTTGTCTCCCTAAGTTTGCAGCAGCTGTTGGAAGTAACTGGAAGGGTATGGCGATACTAAGGAGTGGTGTTTCTATGGATCTCTTGATGGTTCTCTTCCATGACTCTGTGAAGGCCCTAGGAGACAACTTGAACGGTTTCCTGTGATCAGTGCTAATTAGGACTCTGATGGACCAAACTGACAGCAATAAAATACGCGGTTGAAGGAACAAAGAATTTCTGGACAGTGTTAGTGGGATGGCATTTTAAGTTAGCTGCTTTGGGTAATAATGACATTTTAACAATGTTTATTCTTCTGATTCATGAGCATGGAATGTTTTTCCATTTCTTTGTGTCTTCTTCAATTTCCTTCATAACTCTTCTATAGTTTTTAGTATACAGGTCTTTTACATCTTTGGGTAGATTTATTCCTAGGTATTTTATGGGTTTTCGTGCATTTGTGAATGGGATCAGTCTTTTGATTTCTCTTTCCATTGCTTCATTTTTGGTGTATAAGAATGCAACCAATTTCTGTACATTGATTTTGTACCTTGCAACATTACTGAATTCATTGATCAGTTCAAGAAGGCTTCTGGTGGAGTCAATCAGGTTTTCCATGTAGAATATCATGTCATCTGCGAAAAGTGAAAGTTTGACTTCTTTGCCAATTCTGATGCCTTTTATTTCCTTTTGTTGCCTTATTGCTGCTGCTAGGACTTCCAACACTATGTTAAACAACAATGGTGACAGTGGACATCCCTGTTATGTCCCTGATTTCAGGGAGAAAGCTCTGTTTTTCCCCATTGAGGATAACATTAGCTGTGGGCTTTTCATAAATGGCTTTTATGATGTTTAAGTAAGTTCCTTCTATCCCAACTTTCTCGAGAGTTTTTATTAAGAAGGGATGTTGTATTTTGTCAAATGCTTTTTCTGCATCTATAGACAAAATCATATGGTATTTTTCTTTCCTTTTTGTTAACTTGATGTATCACATTGATGGATTTGTGAATATTAAACCAGCCTTGTAACCCAGGAATGAA
>NC_043706.1:134302914-134393691 GCF_006229205.1 Suricata suricatta | reverse complement strand
CCAAAACAAGAGGCATCACAATCCCAGACTTTCGCCTCTACTACAAAGCTGCCATCATCGAGACAGTATGGTATTGGCACAAAAACAGACACATGGACCAATGGAATAGAATAGAGAGCCCAGAACTGGACCCACAAGTGTATGGCCAATTAATCTTTGACAAAACAGAAAAGAGTATCCAATGGAAAAAAGACAGCCTCTTCAACAGGTGGTGTTGGGAGAGCTGGACAGCAACATGTAGAAGAATGAAATTAGACCACTTTCTTACACCATTCACAAAAATAAACTTGAAATGGATAAAGGACCTAAAAACCCTAGAGGAGAAAGCAGGAAGCAGCCTCCTTGACTTCAATCGCAGCAATTTCCTCCTCAACACGTCCCCAAAGGCAAGGGAATCAAGAACAAAAATGAACTATTGGGACCTCATGAAAATAAAAAGCTTCTGCACTGCAAAGGAAACAATAAAAAAAACTAACAGGCAACTGACATAATGGGAAAAGATAGTGGCAAATGGCATATCAGATAAAGGGCTAGTATCCAAAATCTACAAAGAGCTCACCAAACCTTATACCCAAAAAATGAATAATCCAGTGAAGAAATGGGCAGAAGACATAAACAGACACTTCTCCAAAGAGGACATCCAGATGGCCAATAGGCACATGAAACGACGCTCAGCATCACTCATCATCAGGGAAATAGAAATCAAAACCACACTGAGATACCACCGCAGGCCAGTCAGAGTGGCTAAAATGAAGAAATCAAGAGACTATAGTTGCTGGTGAGGATGTGGAGAAACAGGAACCCTCCTACACTGTTGGTGGGAATGTAAACTGGTGTAGCCACTCTGGAACACAGTATGGAGGTTCCTCAAAAAACTAACAATAGAACTCACCTATGACCCAGCAATAGCATGGCTGGGGATCTACCCAAGGGATACAGAAGTACTGATGCATAGGGGCATGTGTACCCCAATGTTCACAGTGGCACTTTCTATAATAGCCAAATCATGGAAAGAGCCTAAATGTCCATCATCTGACGAGTGGATCAAGAATATGTGGTATATATACACAATGGAGTACTACATGGCAATGAGAAAGAATGAAATATGGCCATTTGTAGCAAAGTGAATGGACCTCAAGGGTGTCATGCTACGTGAAATAAGTCAGGCAGAGAAGGACAGATACCATATGTTTGCACTAATAGGTCTAACAGGAGAAACCTAACAGGACCATAGAGAGGGGAAGGGGAAAAGAAAGCTGGGGAGAGAGAGGGACGCAAACCATGAGAGACTATTGAATACTGAAAACTAATCTAGAGCTGAAGGGGGAGGGAGGGGAGGGAAGGGGGTAATGGTCATGGAGGAAGGCACTTATGGGGAGAAGCACTGGGTCTATGTATTTTTTTCTTTTCTTTTTTAAGTTAATTTATTTTGAAAGAGAGTGTGAGAGTGAGAGAGCAAGGAAGGGAAAGAGAGAGAGGAAGAGAGCAAAAGAGAGGGAGGGAGGGAGAATGTCAAGCAGATTCTGTAATGACAGAGCAGAGGCTGAAGCAGGGCTTGAACCCATAAACCACAAGAACACAACCGAGCTGAAATCAATAGTCAGACACTTATTGGACTGAGCCACCCAGGTGCTCCTGTGCTATGTGTTTTTGAAACTAGTTGGCATTTTAAACCTATGTTTAGGGGACCCTGGGTTACTCAGTTGGTTAAGCATCTGACTCTCTATTTGGGCTCAGGTCACAATCTCACTGGTTGTGGGTTGGAGCCCCGTGTGGGGCTCTGTGCTGACAATGTGGAGCCTACTTGGGATTCTCTCTCTCCCTCCTCTCTCTCTGCCCCTTGCCCTCTCATACTTGCATGTGCTCTCTCTCTCTGTCTCTCTCAAAAATAAATATTAAGAAAAATAAAGTTATGTTTATATTCCTATGCGCAGTATACAAGAGATGGGGAATCCCTAAATAAGGGTTGGCTAAATAAATAAGTATTAGAATTGATGACTTCTTTAGCTTTATTAAGTATTTAGATATGTCAGATAGTATTATAGAGTATGGTAATAGAAAGATAAATTAATGTTTCAGATAAATCCTGAAAGAATTCATGGAAGAATGGAGGTTAGAATAGAACAGGTTAAAAAAAAAAAACGGCTAAGGAGCAGAGTAACACGAAATGACGCGTACCCAGTGCTAAGCTCTGTTTCTCAGAGGAAAGAAAGCCACAGCTAACTTGCAGGGATACTTTATTCTGCAAACCATACATTCCTTTTTCTTGTCAGCAGAAAGAAATTCTGCATATTCTGTGCCTTGAAAATCAATTTCAGTTAGAATAATTAAATAAAGAAAAGTAAAAGTGATTATGCTATTCTAAGTATTGAAAAAATTAGGAGCAGAGCCATACAGTGGAAATGTAACCAGAAAGTGAGTTAAAAGGTGTGAGTTCAAGCTACCGCTGGGCACCATCAGCAGAAATCATTTCTTTCCTATTTTAATATATGGGTTCAACTGTTTTTAGTAGATGACTTCTCTTCCTGTCATAACAAATTGCTGAAAACTTAGTGGTCTAAACCAATGTTAATTTATTGTCTTACAGTTATATAGGTTAGAATCTGACGTGGGTCTCATTGGGCTAAAATCAAGATGGCAACAGGGCCACATTGCTTCTGGAGGCCTTTCCAGCTTCTAGAGGCTGCTCACATTCCTTGGTTTGTGTTCCCCTTCCTCTGTCTTCAAAGTCAGCTACATAGCATTTTTCTAATCCTGTTTCTGTTATCACATCTCTTTCTCTGACCACAGCTAGAAGAATTCTCTAGATTTAAGGATTAATGTGAGTGGGTGGGGCCTATCTATACACCCGAGAAAAATTTCTTCTTCACAAGGCCATGCCCTCGGTCACAATCTCCAAAGTTTCTTTGGCCACATAAGTTTATATAGTCACAGGTTCTGGGGATTAAGACGTGGAGATGTTTTGGGGGCATTATCCTGCCTACCACATGAGTAAAGTAGAACTGTCTTAGGGAATCTCCAAGATAACTTCAGACCTGACGTCTGTGACAGAGCTGCTACTGTCCCATGCCTTCCCCGTATGCTCATCTCCAGTCAAAGCCAACTCGGTGACTCAGTTGGTTAAGCAGCCACGCTCTCGGTTGTGATCTTGTGGTTTCATGAGTTTCAGCCCTGCGGCTGGATCTGAACACTGAGCCTGTTTGGGATTCTCTCTCTCCCCTCCCCGATTCATGCTCACTCTGTCTCTCTCAAAATAAATCCGTAAGTTTAAAAAAAAATGGGTTTAGATGGAAGCACGAGTGATTTGACTTTACTTTTTGATAAGAAATTTCCCAATAGTTGAGTTTGGTGGAATATCATTGAAGATCTATAACAACAGCTTTTCATCAGTCCAAAATGTGTAAGTTTAAAGATAAAGACAGTGGAGATGATATTGAGATCATTAAGATCTAAAAATCTTATGAGATTATTACCTCTCAGAAAAAAAAAGTTATTGAACACAACCAGAATTCCAGATACTACGTTATCAGAATAAATTCTAGTATAATGGATACACAAAATATTTTTCAAGTAAAGAGGAAGATGCTATGGGGAAGTGGGGTGTTTTTTTTTTTTGTTTTGTTTTGGCAGTTTTCAGCTTTTTGGCTTTTAAAATGTGGGTAGAACAGTTCTTTCGGTTGTGGGATGTTGAAAACGTGCATCACCCAGAAAATACTCTGATCCCGGGTTAGTTCTTCATTGCTGTGACAAGAAAGAAGGAGGAGAGAAGCTGAGGAATATGTGGTTCTTTCTACTTACGTAATGGCCTGAAATTCATAAAAGCTTCCTTCCTCGAAAACAAACATACAAATAAATACAGTCTTACACAGTTAGCAATTTGGTAACCAGGAAATTCTGGAACATTTGTTATGCTTTTCTTATCCTACTCAAATTTGACAATTTGGTGGGAATGACTGTACTTTGAGAAATACTGTTTGGACATTTTTACTGTTATGTTTTCTCTTCCACCTGGTGGAAAGCAGAGTAAAGAAAAACTAGTGAATCAATACGATAGTTCTAAGGTCTTAGAATGTTAGAGTTTAAAGGACTCACACAGGCTATTTCCCTCAACCCCCTACAAAACATGCATCTGCTCAGTAACATCATCCAAATGATGGCTCAGTAAATGGCTATCCAAATGTGACTGGACATCCACCCGTTTCTCACCATGCCAGCTTCTAGGGTCTTACTTTTTGATGACCACACCTGAATGGATTCTGATTCCTTACCATTCTTTTGAATAGCACCCAAGGTAGAACCCAATGTTCCTGCTGAGATTTGAGCTGGGAAGAATCTAACGAGTCTATCACCTTCTTTACCCAAAAAACCAGACAAGTCTACCATCCCTGCTGTGTTGCAATCACAGAACAGTATCAACATCCAGTGCAGTCGCAGCCACTCAACTTGCCCATGTGAAGTGGTGCAGCCATGCCTGTCTTGTGCAGGTAGTTGGGATCTATCTGTTTGGATTTCATCTGTGAAGATCCAAAGACTGTGACTGCCATTTAAGGTTCCCCATTGATCCCAATGGCATTGCATTCACCAAATGGAAAAGTCATGCCTCCTGAGCCATCATCTCTGGAACCTTCCAGCTGCTGCTGGTGTCCTCAGCCAGGCTGACTACTAACCTGCTTGTGGCTGGTGGCCTCGGCACAAACTCATCAAATTGACCCCGGAAGAATTTGCAAGATCTGGTTTTACTTTTATGGCTTATAGATTTGTTATATATTTATTTTGTTATCTGTGGTCAGAATGAATGAGCTTAAAATGTCTGTGTGGATAAAATGATCAAATGCATTAAGATGGCAGAACCAATTTCTTATGGGAAAGCTAGGCTGCCTATACATTGTCTGCATGATGATTCCCACAGGGTCTCCAGCTTTGAAGAAAGCAGCTGCCTGCACAGTGATGCTTTGAATCCCTTTAATTTGTAGCTATTGCTTAATTAGAAGTAAGCTTTAGATTAATATATGTGGAAAGTTAACATATTGACATGATTTTATGCTAAAGAAGAAACAACTAATACCAGATTTGTTCCTGAGCAGATTTGATTCAGAATAGTAAGGTGAGGATAAGAGCGGATTGTTCTCAGTTTGGTTCTATAAATAGTTTGTGACAATTCATTTATCTGCACAACTGAATTAAGTGACTCGGGACTAAAATTAGAACCAACATGGCATGTGGCTCACAGTTCCTGAGGCAGCTTCTTCTCACTCCTTCCAAAATACTTCTGAAGACTCAGAAAGAATGAAAATTCTCCAAGAAAATGGAACACCAAGACTGACAATCCATTAACTGCCAGGATTTTGGAGAAAATTCCACCAACCACAAAACCTATGGAGAGGAATAGAGAACTATAATTGGAAGCATTTCCAACTTTGGCTGCTTGGAGGAGCAAATCTGTCCCCATGAGAAGACAATCTGCAGCTTCATTTCTCCCCCCTGCCTAGTTCTTGGCTGTGCATTTGGAATCTGAAATATCAACCGCAGAACGAGCTGCATAGACAGCACTTACAGGTAACCTGAATATTACCTGTATCGATCTTCCATTAAAATTTTATTTTAAGCCTCATCTTAGACTTCAAGAAGGTAGGCAGTGGTATCTGGATCCAGGGGAAGCTTCGTAACAATCAGTAAAGCCGAGTGTGTGGAGAGAAACCTGGGAAGTCATTCCATTTTTCTAGTCTTTAGCTCAACAACTACTATCCCGTGTTTTTCAACACGATTTAGTCTATGTCACTTTAAATGTATTCTGACTGAATTTCTGTACATCTCTCCCCTAACCAGGTAATGGCTGATCCTGTGGAAAATGGAAACCCTAATATGGACCATCATTTTGAAAAGCTTTCCCAGAATGCAGAAGAAAAAAAAGATAGACACAGAATCATAAGAAAAGATGGTAGATATAGGATAGACAGAAAAAAGAGCTAACCCAGGTATAACTAATGTGCTTGAAGAAACTTAACCAAAACAATAATAAACTTTTAGCAACAATAACTTCCTTGTATCAAAGGACTAGGTCTTCAGATCCAAAGAACTCAATCTAATAAAAATAGACTTGCCTATAGACATATGATAACAATATTTAAACATGAGGATAGCCAAAATATCCTAACAGCATCTCACATAGAGGAAAAAGGTCATCTCTAGAGCAATAATACATCAGGTGGCCTCAGATTCCTCTTCTGCCAGGGAACAGTGAAGGAATTGCTACACAGTTTGGGGAAGGGAGAAAAAAAGACTCAAGAGTTGTATACCTAAGCAAGTAGCCTTTCATATGTGATCACAACCAAAGGGCCTTGTTAGATATGCAATTATAGAATATGCATAACAATACATACTTCACATAACCATTGTGAAAATTCTGTAAAGTCATGAATACAGGAACACCTGATGGCTGCCAAGTCCTGCATAACAGTAGGTAGGTTCCTACTGCTTGAGTGACAATCACAGGTGTCTACTAAGATCAAATAGGAAATAGGCATATGAGGAATCTGGCTTGTAATAGGCTCTCCTTACTCTTTGTTGAATCTGAGAGGGACACTTGGCTACAACCAGAGTCATTTCACACTGGGCCTGGGACACCTGTTTGTTGGTGCTCAGATCACCTTCCTGAGCCTCCACTTTCTCTTTTGTAACATGGGTTATTGGGCCTAAACTTTTCTTGTAGCTCTACTGGTCTATGCCATTTAGAATTCTAAGGAAATAGGCAGGGTATTACATTACTAAGGGCTATGCACTAATATTCTTTGGTTTCCTAGGCCTGGTTTTACTTAAGAGATACAGACCTTATTTTAGGTAGTCATGCTGGATAGGTGAGTAGTGGGTTTCAAATAAGTGGCATTTTGATTTTGTATGTCTGGTGAAAAAGCCAGAAAATGGGCTGACTTAAAAATGGTAACAAACAAATAGGTTCTAGGTGTATATACAATGCTTTAGACATTATATTTAAGGCTGGATAAATGTTTGAAATGCTCTAACTCGCAATGCAATAATATTCAGGTTGAGTGAGAGAGGGTATGGCTGTGATGGGGTTAAAGAGAAGCACAGTAAGGTTTGTTAATGGAATCGCTACGTGGGCTGAGTAAGAACTTAAAACGCATTAATAATAAAAGCCCTGCTTTAAAAACTGACCTTGTAGTTGAAAGATATGCACTTGTATCATTACCAATTAATGTGTTAGGTAACATAGCTTGTACTTGGAAAGCAACAAGGAGGAGTATCTAAATGATATTCACACATCTTAATTAGTGTCACTAATAGTACTTTCGCCATCTTTTATGAAAGCAATGGCATTACATTGCAAGCACCTTGTTATAAGCCAAACCAGAAAGGAAGATTTGAAGCCAATCCTTAGAAGTGGTTTTAAGTTATGGTGCCTACATGACTCGAATGTTTCTCTAGGGTCTCTTCTTAGCCGCAGGACTTCTGGAAGCATTCAGCAATAGAGCCAGCGCTGAAGGTAATGGTGACTCATGGGCTGCATGGCAGCAGCTCCGTGAAATAAGAATGCAAAAACACAAGAGAAATATACAATCCATGTGTCTTCTTAAGGGGCCCTCCCCCATGATTGACCAGTGATTTTAATACTGTAGGTAAATACATATAAATGTGTCATCCATGAACTCAGCATCTGCTACTGAACAGCTGAAGAAATTTTGAGAACTGGGTTCAGAAAGTTACTGAAAAGAATGTCCAGTAAAAAGCCTTACTAGAAAACGTTGAGGGATGCCTGGGTGGCTCAGGTTGAGCATCTGACTTCGGCTCAGGTTGAGATCTCATGGGTCATGAGTTCAGGCCCCATATCAGTCTCACTGCTGTAAGTGTAGAGCCTGCTTCAGATTTTCTGGCCCTCTTTTAGCTTACTGTGGGACACATCCAAACTGGTAAAATTTAGGGCTGGTCCTATAATGGGTGTATCTTAATTCTTGTGCCTTCTCTGGAAACTATAATGTACACTTAAATTTTGTTGTTGGGTTTTCTTCTGACTCTAAAAGTACTACATCCTTTAAGTTGTATGTTGGAGGGAGAACTAGCAAATAAAAAAAATGAAGAAGAACAAAAACTTGATTATCTTTCCTTTAGCCTTTTTAAAAATATATAAGACCTTCTTTCCTATGTGAGTGTAATTATTAATACATATATATTCATAAATGCAATATTTACCCTACATGGACTTTTCTTTTTGTCACTTTCCTATGTCACTAAAATTTTTTAAAAGTATAATCAATATAAAGTAGCCTGTTTTATAGATATACCTTAAATTATTTAACCTGTAATTTATTGTTGGACATTTGAGTTATTTCAAATTTTTCACCACTGAAAAATAATCCTGCATTCAGTATGTTTGTTCATAAATTTTATTTAAAAAAATTCCTGGAAACACCATTATCAAGCCAAAAGGTATATCCATCGTTAACACTCTCCATTTATACTGCCAAATGGTCCCAAAAAGCTTAAACCAGTTATGCCTATAGGGCCCAAAAAGCTTAAACCAGTTATGCCTATAGCGCCCTTGCTTCAGAAAACTATTTCATTTTTGTTTTTAATATTCTTTACTAATAGTGAAAATGATAGAGTTCAGATTTATTATTTCTTTGTATCTTCTCTTCTAATAATCTGTTTCTATCTTTCAAGACACTAGTATGTTAATAATAATTATCTCTTGGAGTCAATTGAGTCTATGTGCATTAATAAGCATTTAAATTTAGGATTTTATGACAACAAAAAAATTGAAATCTCATCCTAGGCTACAGAATAAAAACCATATATTTAAATATGGTTCTATAAGCGATTAATCACAAATCATATACTACTGTGTGGCAGGAACCACAGAAAATCTGAACAATGTTGCCTGGTGTTATGCTGTTAACCATTTATTTGTGGATTATATTAATGGAGTCATTTAAGGTCAACTGATTATATCTCTAGAATGGAATCATATTAAGAACTAAAAATGGATTGATTATAAACTAAAGATATACTGCAATAGCAATGGTGATATCACTATTTTTAAAGACAATTTTTACAACATTAATGTTCATTTCCTCATCCCCTTCCCTGCATCTAATTGGTCTGTTATCATCCTGCTTTTTTTTTTTTTTCAAGCAAGTACAATTACATTTGTTTTGGGGCAATTCTTCTTCTTTTCCAATTTAAGCATTCGAGACATTTAAAATTGTTATAGAAATATATCCCAGTGTTAAAAATACAAAACCAGAAGTATAGGGTTCTAGATCCTTCCTGAAACAGAGGAATGGCCTCACTGCTGAAACCCAATCCAGTATTATAAAGCTTCCTTAGTTATTTTGTTTCTATGACTAGTCCAATTAACGTGGTTCTCAATTGAGGCAAAAGTAATTTTAACTGATAACATTTACCCACCTTTCATACTTTTTGCATGTAAATGCAGAGTGAAATTCCAGGATTGTTACTATAGCAATCGTGTATTCTGCCATGTGAACGTTTTTAGAAAATATGGCAAGAATTTGCTGTTGGAAACACCTCTCTCAAACAAAAATAGAGACCCAGTGTGGAAAGAAGCTTCTGAGGGTAGCCTAACTTTGTGTCTGAACTTGTAGAAGTAGAGAGTTGAACTGCTTTTCTAAAAATGTTTTGAAGTGAACTGAAAATGTGCTTGGAAGACTTTACTTTTATTTAACGTTCACTGGTCTGGTTTTTTTTTTTTTTTTTTTTTTGTCTCCTCTAAAAATGCCTTTGATTTGATAGCCTCCTCTTCAGAGTCACATGCCATCTCCTATTTGAGTCCTGGTGCTGAGGTTTATGCAGCGTCAGCGGTGACAGCTGCCCTTTCTCCTCTTCTGGTATGCACAACTGGTTTTAAATCTGGCTGACCATATATTATCTAAGCATTTTATTATTTTTAAATTTACGCTATTTTCATTATGTGGTGGGAATGAATCAATTCAGCATAATATCCTATTTAATCATTGACCAGAAGAAATCCAAACATTCCCATTTTGTTCCAGTTCAAGTAACCAATTTTCAAAAAAAAAAAAAAAAAACTACTTTGGCTGTGTCTCTGAGATCTGTTAAGCAGAGCAGGAAATTTTTGGGAGACATGCCATCCGTATGACCATGAATAGAAAGCAGCCGGCCTGCATCCCACAGGAAAATAATCCAGACAACTTAAATATATATAAACATTTAGAAATGGGGTTTGAAGCATCAAATGTCTTCTATTTTAATTAACTTATTACATGTCTTCTTAAATCGTTCCGTGTATGGTTAATCAGACTGACACATTTAACATTTACAGGTTAGGGGTGTGTGTGTGTGTGCGCGTGTGTGTGTGTGCGTGTGTGTGTGTGTATGTGTGTGTGTGCGTGTGTGTGCGTGCGCGTGTGTGTGTGTGTGTGCGTGTGCGTGTGTGTATGTGTGTGTGCGTGTGTGTTGACCCTTTTCACTTCCATGTTACAGTAAAACAGTTTACCTAGTTCTTCCCTCCATGGTTGAAACCAGTGATCATTGTCTTCGTCTTCATTGGCGTTGATTTTCGAATGATCTCACAGAGTCTTCTGAAGTCTGCCGTTCAAAGTGGGATCCTTGAATTGGCATGAAACGTCCCAGGCCCTGAATCTGGGTCTTCATTTTTAACAAGATCCCCAGAAAAGCATGAACACTAAAGTTTGAGAAGCATCGCTAACCCACAACGTCTTCACTTCTAAGCACAGTTTTTAAAACAGAGCGTTTCCTTCATCAGGGTGTGGGCTGACAGGAGTTTTATCTCGGGTTATCAACACCTTCACTTGAACATCAGGAAAATTTTTCCACTTTGTGTTTGAAGCATATTTGCATGATCCACACAACATAATCACGGAGTATCTTACTTTCTAAAATTCAATGTAGGGGCGCCTGGGTGGCCCAGTTGGTTAAACCTCTGACTTCAGATCAGGTCATGATCTCATGGTTTGTGAGTTTGAACCCCGCGTTGGGACTGTCTGCTGTCAGCGTAGAGCCTGCTTCAGGTCCTCTGTCCCCCTTGCTCTCTGCCCCTCCTCCGATCGTGGGCACCCTCTCTCTCTCTAAAACAAATAAACATTTAAAAAATAAAATGCCATTTAATTGACTTATTAAAACAGCATCTAGCCCTAGAAGCTAGAAAATTACACCTCTAAGAATAATGGCTAAATCTGTATTAATTTTTTTAAATGTTTTAGACCTATTGAATCAACTGATCTTCATAAGCATCCCGTCCAAGCCTTGTTTGAGGAGGTTTTGAGGGAATATGTTTTCTCCAATGACTTGTCAGTTGTTAAAAAAATCAAGACATGGTTTGGGGGGTGGGGAGTGGTGGTAATACCCAGGAGTATGAAAGATTGTAAAAAGTTGAATATGAAAAGCATTAAATTGGAGGTGGGTAAAAGGCTTGCCTTATGTTTGGGACTACATGGTTCTTGTTGCAGACATTTAAATATAAATACTGGCATAGCATGTCACCTTTTGCTCTAGTTGGGATGTTTGAATGTGGTATACTCCCTGAAGGTCCTGATGGGCATGAAAAAACCTTTCTCAATAAAGTAGCCAAAGACATACATGCCACCTATGCACATACGTACCTATACAACAAAGACGTCCAGTCCTCTCCAGCACACACGCAACCAAACATATTATGACGGGGGATATAATGCTTTTAAGAAGTCCAGATGCTTCGAGAACCTGGCTTCACATTAATTTCCACTTGACAATGAAGATTTCCAGGGGATTTGGTTCCTCCTGACTTTCCACGGCTTCCCTGCTCTGTAATTCTTGGGAAGCGATCAAGCTTCACAGTGGGACTCCAGGAGGCCTCTTTGTTTCTGTTGTTTTTCTCCATCTTGCTGGCTAAATAATGTAGCAAGCCTAATAAATTCAAATAAAACTTCTGATTGGTTTGGCAGCAGTTTAACAATCTAGAATAATTTACTGATCTCAGAGACTTCATGTGAGTCCATAATGTTTAGACTAGAAATAATAAAATGCACTCAGTTGATTAAGCTGTTTGTAGATGTCTGAGAATTAGCATATTGTATAATTGCAAATATTTTATAATTACCAAGTGGGGCTGATAAAAGGGTTCAGTGCTACTGACTGCTGGACTGATAACCTTCGATGGGAGGAGAATCTCAACGTGGGCTGAATCCGGAGAGGAGCGGGAGCCCTGTAAGCCCAGCTCCGTCATATTGCTGGTTTCCTTGCAGGTAGCCAGCATGCCCCAAAGCCCGGGACCTTGGAACCCCACCACTGAGCAGCTCTGTCCCGAGAAAATGCTCTTCTGAGACCCTGGGCCATCGGAGACTCTGCATTCCTTCTGAGAGATTGAAATTTTTAGAACTTAATTAGAAAGCAGAGTGCGGAAGACCAACTAGTAACCTCATCAGCCATAGGTTTCTAATGAGGTCTGTCTTGTTTTTGTTTGTTTTAAAATAATTCCTTATGATTTTTTAGGGGTTTTTTGGTTTTGTTTTTGTTCTTTGGAAGATTTCAATTCCATGTTGTGGCTGATACTTTTACTTTCCTAAAAGTAACACATGTTCACGATCCTTAAAGTCTCTAATATGACATCAATTCACTGAGGGGACAGTGTAATTACTCACTGCTCACCCTGGTCAAACTTTTCAGAGGCAAACATTTTAAAGTTTTAGTGTGTATTCTTTCTTTAAACTTTATAATCCTAAATAATATGCCTCTAACATGTATTTCTTGTTTTATAAACTTTGGGGAACAAGCAAATGCCCTCTTCAAACACTCTTCTTCCATTTGGGAAATTTTTTAAAAATCAGCTTCAATTTTTCTTTTGTTAATTCTAAATTTTAAAATAATAGAATTATTCTTCTGATTTCTCACCTGTACACTGAATTCAAGGTCGCTTAATTCTTGCAGGGGTGGAAAACTTCTCCCTTCTTCCTTTCTAGGTTGTTTGGCTAGTCAAACTATTACAGTGACATAAGACAGATTAACAGGAGAAAAACAAATTCAATTACATACAACAGGAGCCCCATAAAAATAGCAGAGCTGATGGACAGCCGGCTAACTGCGGCTTATGTAACATTCTGAGCGAAGGAAAGGGGTGAGGAATCTGGGAATACAAAGCAGAGGAAGGCCATTCACAGAAAGACAGGGAGGTGTCTGAAAAACCAAGGGTGCCCTGTTAGGCTGAGAAGTTTTTTGGGCAAAAAAGGGATCTCTGGTAATAGTTTCCCTTCTGATAAAATCCCTTTTCCACTGGGAGCTGAGGTAGCCGAGGAGGAAGTGAAGAGATTTTGGGTTTAGAATGCTTTTAGCTCAAAATAATATTCAAGCCAAAGTGGCGGATTTGGGGGAGACTTCCCCTGAACCTTATCATTCTCTACTAAGTGAGACAAAGAGGAAAGTAATGTCTAGAGTGTCAAATTTTATACACTCACATTTCATCTTTACATGTAAGTAAGTATCCCGTGCCTTATCTATGAATTAATTCTATAAATTGGAAACTAGTGTAATTTACAAGGTTTTGATAATATGTTCTACAAATAAAATTTATTGCATACAAGGTCACTTACAGGAAACTACTGAAATCCTAAGTTATTAATCTTACTCATTTGAATAAAAATATTCCAAGCAAGAAGGTTAAATGGACTACATTTCCCTATATTTGGTAATTACTTAAAATTATGACCAATCTTAGTTTTCTACATATTTTGATCATTTATCTTTTTATCTTCTGCTATTTGTTTCCCAAGGGTTTTTAATCATCTTCCATTTCTTCCAAGTTTACCAAAGAATGATATGTCTTTTTGCCAAACCACAAAAATTTTCAGATTTTATTCCGCTGAAGCAATTATTTCCGTTCTTCTTTATATATAAACTCTTACTTCCTTTTCTCACTTGACCTGATTCTCTCTAGGCCTCCACACTACTGAGAGTCTGTGATTGCATTTCATTGCAATCCTCAGTTTTACTTTTGTGCAAAACAACTTTACTGAGCTATAACTCATATATCACAGTATTCGCCCATTTAAAGTACACAAGTCAGTGATTTTTAGCATATTCACAGATATACACCCTCACCACACTATTACCAAAATACCAAAATCTGATTTCAAAATATTTTTGTCACTCCCCCCCAACAAAAATTCTGAACCCAGACCTTCCCTTACCCTGCACTCTCTAGCCCTAAACAATCTGACAGCTGTGTTCTGTCTCCACACGTTTGCCAATTCTGGACATTTCATGTCAATGGAATCATATGCTGTGCGACCTTTTGTGACGGGCTTCTTTTTTTTTTAAGTCACCATGTTCGTCCATGTTGTAGCCACTAACAGTACTTCATTTCTTTTTATTGTTGAATAATATTCCATTGTATGGATACTCACTGTTTAGAGCCATTCATCGGTTGGTGGACACTTTTAAGTTCTTTCTACTTTTGGACTTTCATTAGTGATGCTGCTTTGAATATTCATATATAAGTTTTGTGTGGACATATCATTTCCCTTCTCCGGGATATATACCTAGGAGTTGAATTGCTGGGTCAAATGGTAGCTCTATGTTTAACATCTCTGAGGAATCGACAAACTATTTCCCCCAAGTGGCTGTATTGTTTTACATTCCCATCAACAATGTATGGTTCCAGTTTCTCCACATCCTCACTCACACTTGGCTATTGTCTGTCTTTCTGGTTTTAGCCATCCCGGAAGGTGTGAAATGGTATCTCTTGTAGTTTTGAGTTGTATTTCCCTAATGACTAATGATGATGAGCGTATTTGCCATGCACTTATTGATTATTACACTTTTTCTTTGAAAAAATATCTATTAAGATGCTTTGCCCATATTTAAAACATTTCTTTTTATTACTGAGTTTTAAGAGTGCTTTCATATATTCTGGATATAAGCCTCTTGTCAGCTAAATTTCAAGCATTTCCTCTCACTCTTTGGGTTGCCCTTTCAGTTTTTCAATAGTGTCCATTGGAGCACACAAATTTTAAATTTTGTCAAAGGCCAATTTATCTATTTCTTTTCTTTTGTTGCTTGTGCTCTGGCATTATATCTAAGAAGGTATTGTCTAACCAAAGATCAGAAGGATCGATTTGTTTGCTTCCTTCTAAGAGTTTTATAGTTTTAGCTTTTATATATAGGTCTCCAGCCAATTTAAAGGTAATTGTAGTATATTATGTGAGGTAGAGGTTCAACTTCATTCTCTTGTGTGTGGATATCCATTTGCCCCAGTGTAATTCATTGGAAAGATTATTTTTCCCCTGTTGAATTATCTTGGCATTCTTGTTGAGAATCAATTGACCATAATGTAAATGTTTATATCTAGACTCCCAATTATATTTCATTGATTTATACCTCTATTCTTATGTCAGTGTGGCAGTGTCTTGATTACAATAGCTTTCTAGTAGGTTTTGGGATTGGAAAACAAGAATTCTCCAACTTTGTTATTCTTTTCAAATTGTCTTGCGTATTCTGGCTCCCTTGATATCCATATGCATTTTAGAATTGAGCTTGTCAATTTCTGGGGGGGGGAAAGCCAGCTGGTATTTTGATATAAATTGTGTTCAAACTGTAAATTAATTTGATATTGTCTTCAAACCCATAAATATGAGATGTCTTTTATTTAGATTTTCTTCCAGTATAGTTTTCAAAACTACAAGTATTGCATTTTTGTTAAATTTATTCTCAAGTATTTTTTTTCTTTTGGTGCTATTGTAAGTGAAATTGTTTCCTTAGTTTCATTTTTGGGTTGTTTATTGCCAATGAATAACAACACAAATATTTTTTGTATCATAATCTGGCATCTCACTATCTTGCTGATCATGTTTGCTGCTTCTAGTACGTTCTTGGTGTATTCCTTAGGCTATTCCATGTACATTATCATATGATTTGTGCATAAAGATAATTTTAAGTCTTTCTTTTCAATCTAGATGTCTTTTGTTTCTTTTTCTTGCCTAATTGCCTTGGTTAGAACTTCTCGTACAATGTTAAATACAAATGGTGAGGACAGATGTCCTTGTTTTGTTTGTGATCTTATGGGAAAACCATTCAGTCTTTCACCATTAAGTATAACATTAGCTGTGGGTTTTTTACAGGTGGCCTTTATCAGATTGGGTAAATTCCCTTCAATTCTTAGTTTCTTTGGTGATTTTAAAATGAAAAGGTGTTGAATTTTGCCTCATAACTTTTCTATCAAAAAATCATGAAGTTTCTGTCCTTTACTCTATTAATATGATATATTACATAATTGTTTTTTGATGGTAATCCAACTTTTCAATTTGTTTTAGATAAATCCTACTTGGGGGGCTCCTGGGTGGCTCAGTCGGTTGAACGTCCAGCTTCGGCTTAGGTCATGATCTCGTGGTTCGTGGGCTTGAGCCCCACATCCGGATCTGTGCTGACCACTAGCTCAGAGCCTGGAACTTGTCTTCAGATTCTGTGTCTCCCTCTCTCTATGATCCTCCTCTGCTCACCCTGTCTCTCTCTCTCTCTCGAAAATAAATAAAACATTTAAAAAATCCTACTTGGTCATGGTGTATAATCATCTTCATATGTTGCTGGGTTTGGGAAAACTTGGATGAAGATACTGCACATATGCTCATAAGGGATATTGGTCTGTAGTTTTCTTTTGTGTGTGTTATGTCTTTGTCTGGCGTTAGCATCAGGGTAAATAATACATACCTCATAGCATGAATCAAGAAGTATTGCTTCCATTTTTATATTTTGGGAGAGCTTGTGAAGAATCAGTATTAATTCTTCTTTAAATGTTTGATGGACTTCACTGGTGAAGCCATCTGGGAACTGGGTTTTGTGGGAAACTTTAAAATTATTAAGTCAATTTCTTTACTTGTTAGGTGTTATTACTTATTATTCTGGAGGTAAGAACCAAGGTTATACAACTCCATCCAAAATCAATTTCTCTCCACCACAAACCCTACAAGAGATGTCCCACATAGACAGCTCCCCAGCTACCTCAGTTTCATTGACCTGGAGCCTCAAATGTCTACTACCTTCACTAAGTACTTCCTAAGCAGTGGGAGAGAGTTAGCCCCATGGGTCCCAGCCTGAGGGAACTTTAGAGCAGCACCCTATAGTGGGTTCTGATGTCATGTTTATTTGATGGTCAATGCCCTTTATTGCTATGCAGCCATACTTCAGAATCACACATGCCTGGGTCAACTACTTCTTCTTTATAACTTCTCATCCTTTTGCTTGTTATATAAAATGTAGCTATAAACCAAGTATGACTTTATGGTAGAAGACTCAGAGCCTCAAGGTGAAGAATGAACTTTCTGTCCTCACTGGAGAGTTGAGTGAATGTGGGTAAGAAAAAACCTTCAGCTTACCTACCCGTTAAGACACAACTAACTATATATTCAAAAAATCGGGAATAGCCAATTGTGGATTCTAGCCCAGATGAAACTGTAACTCACTTGATGGAAATTTTCAGTAGAAAAACAGATGACGATGCGAAGATCCATGCTAAGGACATTGGCAGAAGTGGAAGTCTCCACAGTTTTCAGTCTCTGAATATGTAGGCAGACAGTGCATACTAAATCTTCACTTTCAAAAGTATCTGAGCCATGCCAAACATTTTGTAGCAAAATATGCAAGCTGGGATTGGGGATTATGAGACCTGTGTTTATATCTGAATACATGTTTGCTAGGCAGAACACATGTGTTCATCCATTCCGAACTCATTAACAAAGCAGAAACATTCGTAAAATATGTCTTTTGCTGGTTTCTGGAATGGAAGAGGGGACAATTAAGCTGTAAGACACTCCAGGGTGGGTATTATGACCTAATAATGACATGCCCTGGTAGTTTTGATGGAGTGCCATTAACTGCAAAGGCATATCATGGCTCGTCCATAATATGCACCCTGGAGTGTCTTATTGGGAAGATATAAATATTAATTCCTCAGGAAACTCATTCGGCAAAAGAAGACACCATTGCTCTAAGATGGGGAATACATCAAAATCTCCATGTTGAGTTCACTTTTCTGAGCCAGACTGGGTCAAACTGTTTATGCCTTTATCCAGCAAAAAGCAGTGCAGTAGAACCTGAAAGAAGAGGAGTCCAGGAGTCAGAGACGCACATTCATAGTTCAGCTCTGCCAGTTTCCACTCATTTGTCCTTGTGGGTTTTCTTTTTCTTTTGTTTTGTTTTTTTGTCTTTTTGTCTTTTGCTCCAGCACCCATACTCTCAGTCTCCTCCCTCTTCAAGTAAGGCTGATGATGCAACCAGCTTATTTTATAGTGTATTTGGGAAACCAAATGAGATAAAGTTATTTTAAAAGTCTTCATGATAAACTATGAGCTATTTAACAAATACAAAATAGGGAGTAATAAATAGCAAACAAGAGAATGTTAAAATATAACATCAAGTGGATGAAAGCTTTATTTCTAAGGAAGAATTTGATGTGTATAAAGATTTGGCACCGAGTTCTCTGTTCGAGCTGTCCTTTGCGACTGGCACTCATTCCCCAGGGTTAGTGCTAGCCTTCCCATTGACATTCAACCTTCCTTCTCAGCAAGGCACAATACACAGTTCAAGACCACACAGCCATTTCATAAGTAAGAGGACAGGACAGAATTGCTGTTTCACTTGAGACCAAGGGTGAACATTTCGGTCAAAATAAATCTCTATTTTAACTCTGTAGTTCAGTTTTTGTTTTTCCTATGCATCTGAATTTTGGTTTCACTATGAAGGGGTTATCTCTTTCTGATAACACTGAGAGTGTAATCTTGTCACTTTTGAAGGATTTTAATGAACATTTATCCATTGTGGGTAGAGGTTATAGAATAATACGCCTACATTTTGCAAGGTCTGCATTTCCTTGCTGTATGGGCTGGTCACACAGCATGAAAAAAAATTGAGATATTTCTTTGGATCTATGCAGCCTTAGTAATATCACTGATAGTAACTAAATCAGCAGTGCCAATATTTATGAAGGATAAATAATAATATCTAGTGCTAAGTACACCTATGTCAGCACAACATTAAAGATTGTTATATATAGGAATCCCTGTTTAAGTATGTGCACAGATATAAAATGAAATGAGAAGTCCATTGTTTGCAACTAAGGTTCTTCTGAAATACATAAAAGAGATGTTAATAGGTAAGAATTTTCCTTGACAGATGTGCTGGTTTGGCCAACTTAGGGATAATGAAGCAACATTATTTATTTTTGTGGTTTCCCATGGGTCAGCTAACCTTTCCCATTTTCTGAGCACTGCTACTTTGCTACTGAGTAGCTATAAAGTAGCTACTGAGCTGCTTTGCAAACTCACTAACTAGGGAAATTGTATGAGGCAGTGTAAATTGATCAATGCAAATTTATCCCACCACTAAAAACAAAGCAAAAAAAAAAAAAAAGCTAAAAAAATAATTTAACAAAAAACCCAGCTCCTCAGCCTTATCTTCATGAAGTTTCCTTTCTTGCTTCCACCTGCACCTACTTTGTTCAGAGAGCAAAGGGATAATGAGAGGACTGGGCTGATCCATAAAGCCCAACGGCGTGAGTAGAAGAGAAAGGTTCAGTGGGGCAGCAGCTGAAGATTAGACCGGAGAATGCCTCACAGAGAAGTGAGCTGAGATGGATGCTTGGGAAGAACCATAAGATTTACCGAAATAGAAAGGAAGCTGTTTCTGCTTGTGGTTTTGGTGTATTTCTCCCTGTTGGAGAAGTAGTGTAAGCTGAGACTCAGTGGTACTCAATAGCTACATTTGACTGAAGTAGAGGGGTGTTGAGGTACAGAGACAAAGCTGAAAGAAAGATGGAACCAAGTTAATGTATTATTTCAAAGCATGTCTCCCTGTGTGAAAGCATATGCGAGTTGAAGGAGAATGAAAATACGAAATAGCAAGGCTCTTGTATTCTGGGACTTTGCAATCTACTAGAGATGGGCTAAGCCATAATAAAAAAGGTAACTTTCATATCACATGAATTGGCTCAATGCCATGAGGGTTGAAGAGAATGGGAACTGAATGACATTTGGGGGACCGTGGAGGGCAGGCTAGGGGTGAAATCATGTAATGGAGTGCTTACAAGAGAAGTTTCAAGGAAGAGGCAGCCATATCTCAGGATGGATTTGACTAAAACAACAATCCTGGAGGATCAGAGAAAATGACACGACAGTGGACTTACTCAATGAAAGATGTAGCCTGTGAGGTCCCTGCAGAGAGGCTGAACACCCCAGGGAGCGGCATCCAAGAAGATCTATCTAAATATCCAACGTGATGGAGTGCTGTGCTGGTTAGTCCCTGCCATAGCAACTCAGGAGGATGCTGCTCGAAGTGTGGCACCAAGTAAGCCAGAGGGAAGGGACACTGACAAGAATCAGAAGATCCTTTCTAGAACAAAGTTGGTATGACAAAGACTTCAAAGAGGAAAACATGGAACAGAAATTCAGTTTCGGGGTGTAGGATAGACAAGGACAAAGCTGAGGGTTTTCTTTCTTTTTTTTATGGTCATTATTTTGATTTTGCTGTGATGTCCAAGAATGGGGAGCATAAGAGATTGGTAAGGCGACAGACAGGTAGCATGAGGCTTGTGGATGGATTAAGAGAACTAGCTGCACACACTTTCTTGCTAGAGATGTACTTAAATTGTAATGATTTGTTTTTCTAGGATGTATCAAAATATCTCTATCAGGATGTCCCTCTGTCAGAATAATCACTAAAATGTCAGGCACCTCAACATGGGAATAGCAGCAGGTCTGTTGTTGTAGCTGAAATAAAGCTTTATGACTAAAACAGCAGCAATTCTGACTTAATCTGGAATCTAGAAGTGTTGGCTGGATTAATTTAAATTCCTTCTGCCTACGTAAAAATGGTCCTGCACACAGGAGCAAAGCTGAGGTTCCCAATGAGTTCCATACCAAAGGCTTCAGTTTCAAGCCATAGGTGGCCGTGGTTGTAGATGAATGGTCTAAAACCCAGGCAGAACTGGGGAAAAGGTGCATTTAGGATAGGCCTTGACAAACAGCCAAATTGTATCCACAAAAGGAAACTTCAACAAAAAATAAAAATAAACAAAAAATTCATTTTTACGTTCTTCTCTATGGAGTATCTTTTAGGTTATCTATTTTTTTTTTTAGAGAGACAGAGAGAGTACATGAGTGAGGAAGAGATGCAGAGGAAGAGAGAGAGGAAATCCGAAAGCAGCTCCATCCTCAGTGCAGAGCCCAACGTGGGGCTGTCCCAGGACCCTGGGATCATGACCTGAGCTGAAATCAAGAATCAGATGCTCAACCAACTGAACCACCCAGGCGTTCCTAACTCTTGGGTTTTAAGGCAATAAAAAGATGCACAAAGAAAATAGAAATTGTTTCTGCAACAATTTTTGTCTTCTAAAATAATATTAAACTAAAAGAAAAAGTATTTACCTATGACAGAAAGTTAATACCCATAGTATTTAAAAAGCTCATATGAATTGGTAAAAAAACATACAAGAACTCAAAAAATAGTCCTTATTTTTACAGCACAAATATAAATTGACTGCTATCTATGCACCAGGAACAGGGCTGTGATCTCCTAGAGACTGGAAAATAGGACTGACATGGCTGTGACCTTCTGAAATGTACAGACTTAGGAAATAACACAAGGATTTTACATAAGAAGAAAATGCTGTAATTTAACAAAATATGAAAAAAGATATTTTCTAGCAATGAAAATATAAAAATTAATATATTAATAAGGTATAGTTATTGAGCCAGCTAATTTGTAGTAAAAAATAGTATGCCCATTTATTATTGGTGGCAGTATAAATTGGTATAACCTTTTTGGAAAACAATTTGTCAATGTACATCAAAAAACCATAAAAATTTTATATCTTTGGCCTAATTCACTCCTGGAAAGTTATCCAAAGGTAATAAACCCCAGGGAGAATGTTATACATGGAGTTATTAATTGCACCATTATTTATAATAGCTAAAAATTGCCAGATTATTTATAATAGCTAAAAATTAGGAACCACCAAATGTCTAACTATAGATAGAAGAATGGCTAACTGAATTATGGCACATCTGCTGAATGGAAAATTATGCATCTTTTAAAGTGAAAACTATGAAGATTATGTGGCCAAATGGAAAGGATTATAGCTAGAATGCAAAAATATATGTAAAATCGACTCTATTTATGAAACTACATATGCATATGGAAAAGTAAAAAAGAAAGGATAGTATAAAAACTGAAATAATTGTGTTAGGAAAATCAGATTGTGTACTTTTAGGCGTGCCTGGGTCAATTAAGCATCCGACTCTTGATTTTGGCTCAGGTCATGATTTCAAAGTTTATGAGCTCCAGCCTGTGTCCGGCTCTGCCCAGACAGTGTGGAGTCTGCTCAGGGTTCTCTCTCTCCCTCTCTCTCTGCCCTTCCCCATGGCTCCCATGTGCTCTCTCTCAAAATAAATAAATAAGCATTAGGAAAAAAAAGAAAAATACATGAAGAGTTTAAATGTGATGTGACAAGTGCTGTATTAGAGGTTCACAAAGTGCTGAGGAGCATAGAAAACACAAGCCTAATGGTACTAGATGAATTGTAATGAACAAGCTGAGTTGTGGGATCGAGTCCTGGCATCGGGCTCTGTGGTGGATCCTGCTTAAGATTCTTTCTCTCTCTGCCCCTCCTCCTTGCTCACGCACGTGCATTCTCTCTGACTCTCTCTGTTCAAAAAAAAAATGAAAATAAGTCTTAAAAAATGATTATGTACTTTGATCTCTTCTATTATTTTTCAATAAGCAAAACTGGCTAGAGATACAATACCATGTGTAAAAGAGTATGCCAAATCAGATAAAATCGTGGACCCAGGTACGTGATATGGAAACAATTCTAGTTTGGTTCAATTATAAGAAACGAGCAGACAAATAGAACAAGATAATTTGCAATGCTATGCTGAGTTCAAATTATTGAGCACCTTTTAATGCTGGCTAAGGAAGTTTGATGTCATTACATAGAAATAATTAATCAAAAATATGACTTTGGAAAAACAAATAACAGTATAAGGACTGTGAAGCAGAAAGCTTCATTTGGCCAGCGCCGCAAAAAGGATTGAAGCAGAAAGAGACTGGAGACGAGGAACCCAAGGAAAAGGCCAGTGCAATAATTCAGATGCCTGTGATCAGGCAGCAGTTATGGGAGATGAATGACAGGGATAAGTGAGAAATGAAATATAGAGGAATCGACAAGCTAAGTCATGACCAGACTTTGGAAACTGGACGACTAGGAGGAGGATGGCAGTGGCATAAACAAGCAAAGACAGTGGGAGCAAATACAGATTCACCAGGTTCTAACATATAGAGTTAGAATATGCAATTAAAATATATTCTCAAATATGTTTTAGCCAGTGAATTGTGACATTTAAATTTGCACAGAAATGACCTGGTGGAAAAGGGAAGTCGGAGGCCCAGCTGCCTGTAGGCATTCCTGGATCATGTCAGAAACCTTCAAATTGACGGTGTATCTCTTTTTCAGAAGTACACCACATAGACACTTGTATTTTACATGACTACGGCTCAGTGGCGCTCCCTCTTGCCCATGATTAGGACATCCCATTTCTCATAAGTTCTTGCAGCCCTCTTCCCTTTTCTTTGTCTGTGCACTTTCTTTAAGCCCTGCTAGCCTTTGAATATTTTGACGTATTCGTTAGTTTTAACTGAGCTGAACGCTGCCTTCCTGAGGTCCTATCCCAGAATGCTCTACGTGGGTCTCCCAGACCTACTGAATCGAATCTCTGAAGAAGAGAGTTGGCATATGACCAACTCACAGAAATGTGAGAAACATCTAGCCCAGTCCCCCTTTTCCATTTTACATGGAAAAAAATCAAGGGCAAGAGGCCGGTGGACAAACACGGGTTTCCTGACTCTTTAAGTCAGTGTTCTTTCTGTAACATTACCAAACACCATGAAAGGCTCTGTCACTAGAAATCAAAATGGACAAAGAACACTTGGGAAGGATTTCCTTTTCTTTTTCCTTCAATAATAACCAACATTGTTGCACGGTTATTCATAAAATGTTAATTACCCTCCCCTCCCAACAACATCCTGATTTTTAGTTTAAACTATTAGCTTGAAGCATTAGGCATTTCAACAATAAAAGCTATTCTCTTTTCAATATACCTTCAATTTTTTATTTCTTATAAATATTCAATTGAATATTTCCATTTGTGGTGTAAGTTTGCTAATTTACTGGATGTTGATTCTATTCCCCAGAAATGTCACTTGGGTGGCCCTGCTGGGCTAAAATGAGAAGCCTAAGTACTGATTTTTGAACCCATAGTTCTGTGTTGGATTCAACAGCTGTTTGCTTTCTCTAGGGCATTTGAGAATAACTGTAGTTTCAAGAGTAATCAGAAAAGACAAGATGTCTCTTTGAAAATAGAAGCTCTCCTTAAGGTAGGATTCGTATTTTCAAAACATGAAGAGCTTAACTCTGATGAGATGATTACCTATAATTCATATTTTATTGGTAATCCAACATGGAGCAGTCTTTCATCAAATAAACGATAGCATGTTGATAGATTTAAAACCTAACATAGGCATCCTATTTCCTTAGCTGATTACATAAGGAGCATTTGTGGGACATTTTGTTAAAGACCTGCTTACACTAACTCATTCACCTCCTCTCTGTGAACCCTCAAAAAGGAATTGCACAAACACGAGTGGTA
Source organism: Suricata suricatta (assembly GCF_006229205.1). Taxonomy (NCBI): domain Eukaryota; kingdom Metazoa; phylum Chordata; class Mammalia; order Carnivora; family Herpestidae; genus Suricata; species Suricata suricatta. The sequence goes on along the minus strand of NC_043706.1, from coordinate 134,369,011 downwards.
TTATCATTGAGAAAGAAAATAGTCTTACCTTCCAAGGCAAATGGCCGATCAGTGGATAGTTGTTTTGAGTACAGGAAGGACATCACAGACCCTTCAGGAAAGGTAGAAAAGTTTGATAAAACTTCAGAAATAAGATCTCAGGAGGTCTGCAATGAATCTGAAAACCAGGCTTTATCTCCTCCAGCAGATAAACTTCCAATGGAATGAGAGTTCTCTTAAACTGCACTTGGTGATGAAGGCAAGTTTTCCTTTCTGAATCACTGGATCACCTCATAATCCATTTAAGAAATGAATAAGGTATTTGGGAGTACAAATAGATATTTCCCTAAACCCAGGGAGTATTGGTTAAAGATGAATCTTAACTACCAGTGTTTTCTGTACTGAAACCCAGCACCTCTGTAAGGTCAGGGACCCTCAGCTGCCCCCTGTTGCCCAGTGGAGCGTCCACGAGGCGCAGGATAGTGTGGCTGCAGCCACTGTGGGTTCCTGTTGGGAGGTGAAATGAGTTGAATCTGAGAACAAATGGGATGGGCACCGGCTATCTGCTAGGGTGACAGTGACCATGTGACTGTTCTCTTTTCCATCGGGACTTCAGAATCCAAGGGGAGATCTACACAGGACCCCAGTCAGCCAGCAGGAGCACAGAGGACCTAGAGCTAGTGAGTGGACTGAGCTTCGCAATCAGGCGTGTGCTGGCACTGCCAGGAACTTTCATGGCAGAGGACAAGGCCATCAATTTGCTCGTTGAAAAACCTCTGGGGAAGGTTCTAATAGGACCACTCCAACCCTCTCCTCTACCTCCATATATTCGTTTACACACACACACACACACACACACACACACACACACACTGATTATTTTTAAAGGTGAAATTTGTCCTCCTTGTCTCTTTTGATTGGTGAATACATAACCTTTTTTCCTTCTTGTTCCTTAGAACGTTAATATATTAAAACAGGAAAATCTCTATTTTAACCTACTGAGAAATGTCTCATTTTTTTTCATGAGTCCATCCATTGATACTAATTAATGGTTTATCATGATTCTGAGTCTTCACTGCCCCTTGAATCTCTTGGGTCAGAAACTTTTGGGGGTAAACCTCTGGTATAGGATGGTATATATACACAATGGAGTACTACATGGGAATGAGAAAGAATGAAATATGGCCATTTGTAGGAAAGTGGATGGACCTTGAGGGTGTCATGCTGAGTGAAGTAAGCCAGGCAGAGAAGGACAGAAACCATATGTTTGCACTCAGGTCTACAGGAAAACAGAAGAAACCTAATGGAGGACCAGGGGGAGGGGAAGAAGGAAAGAGAGTTGGGGAGAGAGAGGGATGCAACACTTGAGAGACTATTGAATGCTGAAAATGAACTGAGGGTTGAAGGGGAAGGGGAAGGGGGGAAAGAGGTGGTGGTGATGGAGGAGGGCACTTATGGGGAAGAGCACTGGGTGTTGTATGGAAACCAATTTGACAATAAACTATTAAAAAAAAAAAAAGAAACAGTGTAGGCTGATTCTGTGACTGGGGTTGACACCCTCCACCATATAGAATCGGCTTTCTGCACTTTTATGTAATATCAAGTGACTTCTTTTTATTAGAGTATAGCATTTAGCATTCAAATTTTCACTCCAATGTACTAGATTTGGGAAACTAGAATGTGGAGGGTGGGAGGCACGGAGGGTGTGCATTCATTCTGCTGAGATGATTCATTACTGTTATTTGCTCGGCATAATCTGTGGTCACAATCGGACATTGTTGCCTTCACAGTGTATCTTCTGTCCTGTTCTTTCTCACAGTTGCTGTAGTAACAATAAGACGCCAGCCTTTTTTAAGGAATACAATTGCCACATAAACAATAAGGTTCAGCCGGAGGTGTACGGATGGCTGGGAACTGGGTGAGTGAGAGGTTCTTCTTCTCTTTCCATCTTTCTAGAACTGTATATTTGCCATGCACTCCAGTTCTTTTCCCCAACAATTCTCTTTTTTGGGGGAAATAAGGCTGCTTTCTGTACAGCTAACACAAACTGGAAGAAATCAGAGATGTTCATCCTACAAAGCAGAGTGAACAGCTTAGCTACTAACTGAATTCAAATACCAAGGAGAATGTGTCCTTGCTTCCACCGACAGTCATGTCCCTGTGGCAGAAACAGACGCACAAGGGTTTTTGGAACCAATTATAAGTTTAATCGTTGTTAACAATAAATATTCACTTATCACAGTAATCTGTGATTCGGTGTCTTCCTGAAAGACGCTTTTACCGGTTGACAACTTTGTTAGCTTCCACTCTAGGTGTTAAGTGCAAGGGCACCTAGCCACAGCAAGGAGCCAGCACGAGCCAGATACAAATATAAAATAAAGCTTAAATGTGAGCTAATGGCAGAGGGACCAGATGTACACTGAAGTCTAGGGAAGCCTTATCTGTAGAAGTGATCTGCACGGAGCTGGGTTATAGCAAAGCTAAGTGTATAAGATAATGGCAATAATGTACCTCCATCGCACCACTACACCACTGTCATTGCTGTTAGTGAGACTCTTTCAAGAGGTGAGTAGGTGCTGAACTTATCTGAACAGTACGAAATATCCTACCTACCAGATCTATTTCCCCAAACACTGATCTCCCTAGTAGCCATTGTTTGCCATATTTACCAGATGGGGACACTGAGGCTCAGGGTGCAAGGTGAGATCAGGGCTGCATCCCTGCTAAAGTGCTGAAGCAGGATTTAAGCTCAGTTCTGTTTGAGTTGGAAGCCCATGCTCTTAATCACTGCCCTGTGGACTCAGCACATTTATCTTGCATACCCTGAGATTTTATTGCAGATTTCTTTGGGGGATAAACATGTGACAAATTACAATATTTGAAATCTGCTGTAACATTCATTACACTGTTTTAACTGAAGCTTTCAGGAGGCTATTTCCATCTTGTTTTGGAACAGACTCTCAGACACTGAGTTAAAAATGGCCGTCTTCCTTATGAAGGACACTCAATCAAGTGCTAGGCACTCAAGGTTTCTTGCAGCCAGATCTGAAAGATAAAGTTCTAATGAATTCTCTTAAGAGAGTGTTGGAAATTTGTCCTTTTGAGCTCTGCATATGTCAAAGAATTCGGCATACTTAATTGGAATTAGAAGGCTGGTTGTAGTGCAAAGCAAATGGCATTTACAATTGCGGGGATGTATGTCTGCCATTTCATCGAGGTGGAATTCGAAAGCTATCATGGCTGGTCATCTTTCTTTTTGGTCTCTCTTGTGCTCGCTGCTTCGTTTTTTTGAGATGGCCTTTAAAAGCACTTGACATTTGCGTTTCCTTCGCATGGAGTCCTCCTTACTTCCACTGAAGTATCTCTCTGTAGGACAATATCTCTGCATGTCTTTGTTTGTCTCTCTCCAGGTCTCTTTCTGAATCCTAAGCCTTGCACATCACAGTTTTTATTTGTTTTTGTTTTGTTTTCGATTCGGTTTACTTTTCTTATCTTCATATACCTTGAAATCTCTTTCCTATTAGTCTTTGGGCTTCTAAACTATTTCCTGTTTTACACTTTTTTTGTTTTTATTCTTGTTCTTTCCTTTTATGTGAAACGATACCATCCTCCCCATAGGCTTCTAGTTCCCTTTCTAGGGTAAATTTCAAGTTCAGAACAATCTAGATTTATCTGGAGTCGCTTAGGCTATCAGCCCCATGAGCGCAGGGACTGCGTCATGCCCGGCACTGAGGACCAGGTGTCTATACATTGTCTGACCACAACTCACACGTCTCAGAAACGGTGATTGGATGCATCAGTGCTCATGAAGTAATACACAAGATCTGAATACAAAACAGTATTGTTTTCATGGTAACTCAAAACAGCAAATAGCTTTAGGAAATTACACAAGATAGATTCTAAAATTGTTCCTGAACAATTGGAGTATCATTGGAAGGAGTGTTTAGTCCTTAGCCAAATACTTTTTAAAAGGATGTCTTTGGCTTTAGATATGTAAAGTTTTGGCTAAGTTGTTTTTGAGTGGCAACCTGTGTGAAGCAACATGTTTAAAAACACTTATCTCACTTATATAATTTGGACACGTAAAATATTTTCTTTTAAATGTTATTTTTAAGTTGAATTGATTCAAGTAGACAGTAAAGTATAGAAAATAATATATAAGACGTCCAACATCTACCAAATCAGATTTAACAGATATTACTATATTTCCTTCAAGCTGATATTTCTTAAGGAAATAAAGTGTTCGACGTAGCTAAAGCTCAATCCAATTCTTTTTCTCCATCCTCAGAGGGAAATAGTATTCTGACACAGGTAGGTACGTTGCCTTCATACTTTATACTTTGCTCTTTATACACCATATGTAGGATAAGGTACCTATTCCATCTGAAAATTTTATAGAAAGAGTAGTATACTCTACATTTTCTTTACAACTTACTTTTTTACACAATATTCTGTGTATTTAGCCATCTCGGCAGATGTATATACAGTTAATTATTTTAATTGTGTATAGTATTTCATCTCATGAGTAAACCTACACCTATTTACCCACTTAATTTTCAGCTTTTTCACGGTTACAATATAATCGTGATTTTGTTCATTCATTCATGTATTTTAACACCTAAGTCTTCTTGGGTAGAATTGCTTAGTCCTGAAATATGCATCTACTTAATGTTACAAGGTTCATCTTGTTTTATTCATGTTCTTAAACCATCTCTTTTCTAAGCTGTCTTGTATTTTATTTACTCTGGAAGGTATGCTGACATCTTTCACCTGTCAACTTGAATTAACAAAGTTTAATTTAAACACTATGTCTACCATCCTTCTGATCAATAAAAAGACTTTAGAAAGTTTTAATTCTAAATACTTTTCTCCCTTTTAAAATGTTATCACCTGGGGCATCTGGGTAGCTCAGTCAGTTAAGATTGAGACTCTTGATTTCAGCTCAGGTCATGGTCTCACTGTTCATGAGTTCAAGACCCACTTCGGGTTTTGCAATGACAGTGTGAAACCTGCTTGGGATTCTCTCTCTCCCTCTGTCTCTGCCCTTACTCACTATCTCTCAAAATAAATAAACTTTAAAAATAAAGTAAAATAGAATAGAATAGAATAAATAAAATAGAATAAAATTTTATCAACTGATATTTTATTTCCATTCTGCTTTTAAACTCCCAAAGATAATCATTATCATTAGTATTGTGTCCATTACTTGATATGTATTTATACTTACCCACGTGTGCATACCAATTTTCTAAATTCAGTATTTTGTTCCAGAATGTGACTGTTTTATTCCTCATTCTTTTACTTTTGGTCAAGAATTTGAGGCAGCAAAATTAATTGCTTTCTAAATATTATAACCTCACATTTGAGTAATAGTTTTGCTTAGTATAGAACCCAGTTTCCTTCAAAGCTTTGACTACATGACTTTATTATTTTTTATGTTGTTTTTGCTCACAAGATTACTGACATTCTTTTTAAACATTTTTAAAAATGGTTATTTATTTCTTTTTGAGAGAGAGTGTGTGAGCAGGGGAGGGGCAGAGAGAGAGAGAGGGAGAGAGAGAGTCCCAACCAGGCTCCATGCTGTCAGCAAAGACCCCAACACAGGCACCGATTTCACAAACCATGAGATCATGACCTGAGTCAGATGCTGAACCAACTGAGCCACCCAGGAGCCCAAGTTTGCTGATATTCTAATATCTATTTTTTTTGGAGGTGAACGGCCCTATCTCTAGTTATTTTAAGTATTTTTTCTTTACTGTTTTGAGATTTATTTTTATTAACCCTGTTGAGCAACTCACTTTGATGCTTTTAATCTTATGGTTAATATCTTTCATTAAATCTGGAAAATTTTCCAGCATTATATCTTTGAATATTGTTCTTCGCAAATTTTTGTTATTGTCTCTTTAAAAATTCTTGTTAGATAGATCATGAAATTTTAATTATACCTTCCATATCTTAACCCTTCTTTGGTATTTTCTATATTTTCACTTGTGTTCTGTATTCTGGAAAATTATCTCAGATTTATCTTTTAGTCCACCAATTCTTTCTTCAGTTGTATCTAGTCTGCTGTTTATCTATTGAATTGTCAATTCTTTATACTTCGCCTGGGGAAATTTAGTTGATAGGATTTCTCTGCCAGGTAATGTGGCAATATACATAAAAATTTTCATTTTTTAAGTTATGGAAATAACCTTCTAAAATTATTCTAAGGGACTCATTAGATAATTTACTCATTTTCAATGTTCCTAATTGTATAAAATGGAAATATCTATCAGTAGGTGAATGGTTAATAAGTTATTCGCTATCCATGAAGTGAAACACCTTTTAGACAATAAGGTTACCAAGCAAAACAGTATGGAAAAATGTTGAATATATTCTAAGCAGGATAAAGCATACTATAAAGGAATATGCACAACATGGGAAATTGTTTGTAGAAGGAAAACAATATATTAGCAAATTAGAAATGCTATTAGGATACAAATAAACATGCTACCACTGGTTAATTCTGCTGGATGGGATTAAGAATTATTTTCAGAGTGTCTTTTTTTTTTACATAATTCCTCAAAATTTTTTACGATCTCTAAAACTTTTTTGTAATAATAAAAGAAAATAAGTTTATTATATAGCATTCATCTCCTGATAAAACAGAATAATTTTTTTTTATTTTTTTTATATCTTTATTTTATTTTGAGAGACAGAGACAGAGAGTGAGTGGGGGAGGGACACTGAGAGAGGGAGACACAGAGTCTGAAGCAGGCTCCAGGCTCTGAGCTGTCAGCACAGAGCCCGATGTGGGGCTCGAACCCATGACCATGAGATCATGACCTGAGCTAAAGTCGGACACCCAACGGACTGAGCCACCCAGGAGCCCGTAAAAACAGAATAGTTTTAAGCAGAGAACATCAAACCCACTGAAATTATGTAGTACAATTTTCGTGCAGGCAGAGATACTCAATATTTAATAATAAAAATAAGACTTGTTGGAAAGGAAAACCTAGTATCAAAATGTTCCAAAGTTTAGTAACTGGGAAAACAACAGTACTAGAAGCTGGAAATTATAGAAGTATCTGGACATAGATAGCCAAGAACCAAACCCAGACTATACTTTGTCCCTTAAGATGCTACTCTCCTATGGAAATCTGCTTCAAAGAGACAGGTGGCCTCCCTCTCTGTTATCATTCTCTGATAGCTAAAACAAGAAAAACAAACCATTTACTAATTGAGAAAAAAATGTATTGAGTACCACTATATAACACATACTGTTAGGTGTTAGGAATATAGCTATAAACAGACAATTTAAGATTACTGATAAAATTATAGTCTGGCTATGAAAAGTTTGATTCTTCTCTTTTGTCCAATCTCCTTCATTCTATTTTGTCAAATGCTTTCAAAACTGACTTCTTAAAGGAACCCTTGCTAATGGCCTTATCACCCCAGATAAGGTTCCCTTTCTAATGCCAAGTATAATCAAAAGGTAGCAGCTGCCTGAAAGCCCATAGGGAAAATGGTATCTTGGTTCAATGGGATACAATTCCGGATACTTGATTAGTGACACCTGGCATTGATTAGTGATTCCTGGCAAAGCCTCTGGACGGGGAGGTGTCAGACAACATGCAACTTGTCATCCCATTGCCTCCAATCGACTGTGGCTCCAGACTACTATTATTAATACATTATACTTTCAAAAGCATGACCTAAAAACTATTTCCAATTCACAGAGTTCCTATATTAAAGATAGTACAGCCATATCCAAGCTGACTGAGAAGTACTGGATTTGTACTATATTTTCTGATGGAATTTAAGGACAAAAACCTCTTAAAATCTCTAGTGTTTAGTATTATTCCTTTTTCTCTGGGAAAATGAAAAGGGATAATGGATACAAATCTATTGATCATATAAATGCTCTTCCAATATGTCAGGTTGTTTTGTTTGGTCATTGAGAGTAGAGGCTTTGACACAGGGGTCTTGGTTGTTAACGTCAGACTATTCTTCCATTTGTCTCAAGCCTCCCAGGCTTGACCTAATTTCAAACAGGACCCTTGTCACTGTTGAATGCTTCGTAGCCTCCTTCCCTTCCAGTGAGTAGGCCAGGCTGCTATTGATTGAAGATGCCTCCAGGCTGAAGCTCTCAGATGAAATAGCTGTTCTGGGTGTGTGCCCAAGCCTGCGCATGCCCTTGTGTGGAAGGGGGAGGTATCTTGAAATTTCTCTAAGAAAGTTTCGTTAAAAATGAAACTATTGTTTGGCTCTGGAATTATGGTTACCTCAGATGTGAGGGCAGGGAACTGGACCTCCTTCTATTATCTTTGCAACCTCACATGAATCTGTAATTATTGCAAAATAAAAAGTTAAAAAATAAATACGTACATAAAAACCTTTTAACAGGCTCACATTCAACTTCTTTTATCCCTTTAAATCATTTATTTAAGGGGCACCTGGGTGGCTCAGTCGGTTAAGCGCCAGACTTCAGCTCAGGTCATGATCTCACTATTGTTGGGTTCGAGCCCCACGTCGGGCTCTGTGCTGACAGCTAGCTCAGAGACTGGAGCCGGTCTTTAGATTCTGTGTCTCTCTCTTTCTTTCTCTGACCCTCCCCTGCTCATGCTGTCTCTCTCTCTCTCTCAAAAATAAATAAAGCATTTAAAAAATATTTAAATCCTTTATTTAATCCATGACTAAGTAGTAGGACATTATCAGCATCAGTGGAAGAAAAGTGAATGCTTTCAAAAGAGCAAACTTATTTTGCAGTAACCTCTTGCTGTGAGACCCCCCTGACACAGCAGAGGAAATCCAGTCCAACGTTCTAATTCTATGCTGCAAAAACCAGAATACTTCAAAGAGATGGCTTAGACATTTCAACTATTTTTCCCACTTTTAATTGACTAAAACTGGTTTGTTTACATTCTTTTTACTGAAAAAAAAATAGTTCTTCATCTAGATGGAAAGTTTTAATGGTACATCCCTCTTCTTTGTCAGAATTTGAAGAACTTAGAAAACCTTCACTGGCTAGGTTACTTGGAAAATTTTCATCTCACCAAATCCCTTGAAAGTTAGAAAAGTGTTAGTTTACTAATTCGGAAAGTTGTGTATTTTTTTTTTTAATTTCCACAGACCTCGGTACTTTTCATTTCTGATTCACCAAAAGTCATAGTTCCCAATTTCTTTTTTTTTTTTGAAGGTTCAGGTATTAGAGGCTCTCGTGGAAAACATTTATTTCTTTCCTCCTCCTTCCTCTATTACATTATATGCTACTTTGAAAGCACTACAAGTTGTTACAGGTTGTTAACTCGCTTTATTTTATCTCATTCAAGGCTCACAGCCACTCTGTGAGAGCAGTGCTGGCTTATCCCCACCATGTATTTCTTGTCCTGACGCACTGAGAGGTCAAGCATCTTCCTGAGGGTGTCAGGATGGCCGAGTGGGCTAAGGTGCCAGACTCAAGAATCTTCCTGAGGCCACATCGTTAACCATAGAGGAGTCTTTCCTATGAAATAACCAATGTACTCCGCTGTCTACCCTTAGGTAATTGCTTTAAAATTATTTTGGGTTTTGAAAGTTATTACATTATTTTCGTCTGGTTTCCTAGTGAGTGTCCCTGGTTCATGAACACCCAGAGAGGGTGCTGAAAGGACATAGTGGGGCGAGTCTGAGATTCTCCCGCAGCTCATCTGTGGGACTTCGCATCCTGTGTGTGCATCACCCATGTAACACAGAAGCAGACCTGCTCTGGTGTAGTGTGAAGAGAGCAGCTGAATTCTAGGCTGACCAATAAAGGCGAATCCTAGGTGCATTTGCCCTTGGCGTTCTCATTACTGTATTAAGTTGTAGTGGGAAAGCCAGATTCACTGGAATTATATATACCACCTCCTGATGACGTACTTGCAAAATATTACTTTTTCTCACTCTTATACGTTAGTTCTCAAAATCAAAACTAATATGGGTGGTAATGTTGGAAAGCCTTGCAGTCAGTACGAAGGTGGGTGGGGTGGGTGGGCACATAAATCCTTCAGATCTTTGGGCACGACCTCCTGCTGGCAGGCGACCCCTCTCACCTTCTAACCTTTGAAGTACTTTCAAGGATCCTCTCACTTCCTCTGTCTTTGACCTTCTTGACCATAGTTTGGCAATTCCACGCACATCACCATGTCTCAGCCTTGCTTCCAGCTGCTGCCTCCCCTTCAGGCTAGGATGTCACCCCTGACCTTCTCATCAATCAAGGTCACCCATAAGCCCCTAACCACTGGTCCTTTGACTTTTAGTCTCCCCGATCCTCAAGTGCATGCAGTGTTTATCCTAATCAGGTTGACCTCCTGAAAGAGGCCCCGATTCCCTCCTGCATGGCTGAGAGGATGCTGAATCCTAGGTATAAGTTAGACTAGGAAAAATGCCCTTACGTTTCCAGATGTACAATCCAATTCCATTGTATCCTTGTTACGGTTTTTAAAACATTTGCTGAGGACTCACTTTTCTATGACACATCTAGTATGCTCTGCAGCTATTACTTTAGATTACATGACTACTAGAAATGCCTGCGTCTTCCTGGAAGTGTATTTGCTAATGTCTATTTTCAGCAAAAGCATAGAAAAGGAGCACACCTTGGGGCGCCTGGGTGGCCCAGTTGGTTAAGTGTCTGGTCTGACTCTTGATTTCAGCTCAGGTCTTGATCTCATAGTCATGAGATCAGCCCCATGTCAGGCCCTGTGCTGGGTGTGGAAGCTGCTTCCTGCTTAAGATTCTCTCTCTTTCTCTCTCTCTCTCTCTCTCTCTCCCTCTGCCCCTCCCCTGTTCTCTCTCTCCCTCAAAAAAAAAAAAGAAGAAGAAGAAGAAGAAGCACACCTAAGTAACAATGTGGGAGAGGAAGGAAGAGGAAAAAACTTCTTACCATACGCTTTTGATCTTCCTAACATCAAGGTTAGGAAGAACTAACATTTCTCCCCCAGGAGTGGGAGTAAAGGACTTAGTGCTAACTCCGTGGAGGCGTATTCTACTACACTAAGAGCTATTGTTACACAGAGTTGGTCCTGCCCATCAGAGTAAGGCAGAGCCGCTTACTAAGGTTGTAACCACAAGATCCACAAAAATGGTTTCATCCACCCTAGGCTTCTTTATTTCAAACCTATCAGACTACCCTTTGGTTCACATTTATTAAAGGACTACCTTTTCTTTACAAGGAAGGAAAAAGAAAGACTTAAAAATAAACAAATTAGGAAAGGTTACTCAGTGAAAACTGCTTTTAAAAATGTTTATTTTTGAGAGAGAGAGAGAGAGAGAGAGCACGAAAACTCAAGCAGGGTAGGGGTGGGAGTTACAGAGAATCCAAAGCAGGCCCAAGAACTCCCAAACCTTGGGACTATGATCTGAACTGAAGTTTGATACTTAACTAACTGAGCCACCAGGTGCCCCTAAAACTGCCTTTAATTGTAAATGGAAAGAAAAGCCCAAACCATATACCCTCAGGGGTGTTTGTCTGTGTCTTTGCTCTATTTTGACCCTCTAACTTCACTGAGAATTTGTTGTGCCTTAAAATGGCAGTCTCAAACTTACAAACAAATAGAATTCTAAGATTTTCTTCAAAAAGTTTTTATTAAGGGGTGCCTGGGTGGCTCAGTCAGTTAAGTGTCCAACTCGATTTTGGCTCAGGTGGTGATCTCACGGTTCATGAGTTCAAGCCCCACACTGTGCTCTGTCAACACAGAGCCTACTTGGGATTCTCTCTCTCCCTCTCTCTGCCCCCTCCCCTCAAAATAAATAAACTTAAACAATTATTGAAATAATTTTACAATGATATTAATTGTCAACATCAATATATAAACTGATTACTTCATAATGTAGTAGTAGGTCTATCAATCTCAACAAATTCAAACACTTTATAATGGGGTGGCCCAGCTTAGACTAAAATTTGTAATTTTCTTTTGTTCATTTATCCACCCATCCATTCATTCCTTCAATGTTTATTGCGTGAAACTGATATAGTCCCTATTCAAGGGGCCTGTGGACTAAACAAAGAGAAAAACCATGTCATTACAAACAGGGTGCCCATAAGGGAATTGTGGCGTGGAGACACTAAGTAAGTTACCTAAAAGCATAAAACTAAAGCTAGTAAGGTAGTATGAGGATTCAAACTCAAACAAATGGAATCCAGAGTCTATATTCTTAACCATTATGAATCTGTGCTGTCTCTATGTGATGTAATTCAATGAGCCATTATGTTTTCATCTCTTATTAACTTGCTTCCACACCATCTAAAACACTTTGAGATCTTCCTATTACACCATATACCCAGAATTCATCTACCAATACAGAGCCAGTAACCAAACTGACAATTATCTCTCTACAGATGGCATGATTTGTGAACAGTTGATACAGTCAAGAGCATTTGGGTCTATAATTGAGAATCTAAACAAAGTTGGGATATAGTGGGTAATTCAGAACAAGGAGACTTAGTGAATTATATGTTGAAGCTTGGAAATATAAGTAAAATATTGTTGTTTGAGGAAGTGAAGTAAAACAAGACATGCCTGCAAAGGCACAGCTTGATCAAATCTAAGACAATCTTAGGTCCCAATGTCAAGTCTCATGAACGTAGAAATAAACCATATAGAAGACCGATGCAAACCTGTGTCAGAGCACAGTGAGGAGAATGCTGACGGAGAATATCACCCCAACATTATTAATAAGTATGTCATATGAACCAAGACCTACACATTGTTGAAGTCAACATAGATTATGTCCATCATTTCTCCCCCATCCAGTAGTCCTGCCATTCTGTCATAGTAGGAGATTATCAGTCTAGAACTGTTCATAAAAACGCCAATGGTCTGTTCTTCAGTAGATGTTTTTAAATTGATTTTTCGGATGATTAACTATACAGTCTTTTTTATCTAGAAATTATTAGCTAATAATTCTCTTGGTTCTCTTTCCCTTGTTTAAATGAAAAAGAAACATAGACTAGAGTATCTTCTCAGCATAAGACATATCATTAGCAATTCTTTAACATGGCAGCTATTAGGTTTAGGATGACTTTCATCAATCCTTAGAGTTCTTTGGCAGCAAACCATTAGGGACTGTAGATCATGCTTACCTTAGTATTCTACCATTTGTTTTTATCTAGACTAGCATTGTTCCCTGCCCCTCAATCTACAAACTATCATTTTTGTCCAATAATGTCTTATTCAGAACTACCAAGGGGCACCTGGGTAGTGCCTGACTTTGGCTCAGACCATGATCTTGCTGTTCATGAGTTCAAGTCCCACGTCAGGCTCTGTGCTGACAGCTCAGAGCCTGAAGCTTCCTTGGGATCCTGTGTCTCCCCCTCTCTCTGCCCCATCCATGCTCTCTCTGTCTCTGTCTCTCTCAAAGATAAATAATGAACATTAAAAATTTTAAGAGAAACTATCACTCTCTATTAAGCTCATCATTAAGATCATTGATTGCTATTACATGTAGGCATAGTCATTTTTTTGAGGAAATTTCATGATTCCAAATGGTTAACATGAAAAAAATCAAAGAATAAATCTTCAATTCAGTTATAATCTAGGGAACAAATAATGGAGAAGGAGAACCAGCAGTAAATTAAATATAAAACGTGGCACTAAAAGTAACTTGACTTGTTTTTCAGAAAAGGAAAAGCATCAAGAGAATAATTTTGAAACACAGAGAACTATAAGAGCCCATGGATGTGTAAGAGTGACATGGAGTTCTTTATTCAAATCATCTGAGCAATAATCTAGCTATCACCAGGAACTGCTTCTGTTCATCCCTGATGTCACTACTGGACATAGTAGCTTATGAAACTGTAAACTAGGTTGGCTATCAGCAAAATACAAAGAAGGTCATTTTTGTCTTTAAACCACCACCTGTGTTTGCAGCACCCCCAACCCTTCCTTTCTTCTATCTGCTGCTTCCCCTCTTTTCATTTACTCCCCAGTGACTCTTCTCTTGACCTTTAAGGACTCGGTTTGCCTACTTAATACTCCAGCCCAAAGGTGTGATGAGTAATGTATAATGCCACCCAGATATATTCACCAAGTCGTTAAGTTTATGCAAAACCTTAAATCAAAGAAATAATCCCAGATAACATTTTTCAAATGTAATATGGGCGGTCTTTCTTCAAAACACTCATACATCTCAACCCGTTTAATCCTCTCAACAACCCCGTGTTGTAGGTGCATTGATGGCCACATCACACAAGCAAGAGGACTGATGTTCAGAAACTTAAGGAAGTGTGTGGGAAGTTTTATGTTTGCTGCTTTTTACCTCCAAGTCTTTTAAAATTTTTATCTCATTAATTTTTTCCCATGTATGGTTTTTATTTCACTAAGAACTATGCTACTATAATTTCTCCAAATACTGAGCTATTTTCAAAAAAGATAATTTTACTCTTTATTCTCTCATTTTTATCTTACTTATGCCAAATGCACCCACAATCATGTTTTTTGCTTACTTGCCTCGGCTGGGCCACAGTTGCTCTAAATCCATGGCAAAAAAATAAATAAATAAATAAAAAGTATAATCTGCTCAGTAGCTCCAAATTAAGTTTTTTTTTTAATGTGATGGAGTACATCATCATCTTTCTTGTCCACTGATGTGCTGATAAAACAGAGATCACTATTATAATTATCCATAAATGGTTACTACAACATAAAAAGAGAAATCAGATTCATAGATTTAAAATGCCTTGCCTATTTGTCATAGTTGTATTTTCCTCTTGACAAATGGTGTATGGCATTTATATGAGAATAATCAGGTAAAAACCTCATTTACTTTTATTCAATCCACATTTACTTTTATGTCCTTGATAAAGGGTAACATAATCCTAATTTGCATTTATACTATCTGGCTTCAGCAGGTATAGGATTAACAGTTAGTTGGAAGATTTCTATGGAGAAGATCTTACCTTCTTTTAGTTATTTAGAAATATAGTTTATGTAAAAAAAAAGTAGGATAAATTTGTAATTCTTTCCTTTTAAGTGCTAGTTTTTATAGTAAAAAGTTTGAGCTCCATTTATGGCTCATTGGTTTATAATCAAGCTGTGTGTATGTTTTTTGACTCTCTTTTTCATAGAAACTCATAGGTTTTTCTGTAGTTACTATATTTCAAGCTACCATATTCATTATTCTTACTAATGCTCAAACTGTCCCCACTGTGGTCAACCGTCAGTCTCAAATTTCTTTTTCACATGACTATTACTCCTGAAAGGACTCTTTGTTTTGGGGTACCCACAGGAAGTACCAGGCTTATCTTATATTGTACTTGACCAAACTTGATGGGATCAGCCTTACCTCCAAGGAACCCTGGTTCCTTTAGTGAGAAATGGTATTGAGAATCCCAAACCCAAGTTGTTGATATGTTAATTACTACTGGGCTATCATTTTCTTTTTTTTAAGCCTCTCAGTGGACAGAGCTAGGAAATAAGTATTGTTAAAAGAAAGTAAGGGGGTGCATGGTGGCTCAGTCCACTAAGTGTCTGACTTTGGCTCAGGTCATTAACTCAAGGTTTGTGGATTAGAGCCTCATGTCAGGCTCTGTGCTGACAGCTCAGAGCCTGGAATCTGCTTCAGCTTCTGTGTCTCCCTCTCTCTCTGCCCCTCCCCTGCTCACACTCTTATCTCTCTCTCAAAAATAAATAAAACATTAAAAATTTTTAAAACAAAAGAAAGTAAATCAAGTTTATATTAATATTTCCACCTCTAAATAAACCTTACAAACATTTACCTTTTTCATAATTATATCTTTTCCCCAATGCTGAAGAATTTGATTCCTAATCACGCTAACTTCTTCTTTATATTATCGAAAATATATGAACATATCTAGATTAAAATAATTTTACCTCCATTATTTTAACAATTACACTTCTAAATAAAGTCTAATATTTTGCATCTTTGTGAATCTTGAAAATATATACCAATAAAGATTTAAAAACAAAATCGTGTGCTCTAAAACAAGTAGGTATAATTTCCTGTGACATTAGCTTGATGTATCATTATGCTCACTTATGTCATTTTTTAAAATAAATTTTCAGATTGCTTTTTTAGTATTTAATTTTTTAAAAGGCTAAACTACATAGTAAAGGGATACTGGCCAAGTTGGAGGAAAAGGACTGGATTTACCTTCCTCTTGAAGCAACTGAAAAACTGGACAAAATATGTAAAGCAATGCTTTAAAACACTGGATATCAGTCATTGACAGACACGGGTCCCTGAGAAAGAGAAAACACATGAGGTGAACTCCATGATGACCTAAGCCATCTAGACAACCCTAGATATCTACAGGGGCTCCTCCTCCAAATATTTTGCTCGGTACTGATCAATGCATAAATGTGGGAAACACTATGCAAGTCTGGGAAAGAAGCATCCAAAAGAGTAAGAGTCAGCAGTGTTCATGTTCGCGCAGGCCTGTTCCCACCAGCTAGCTTGCAGAACATCATAATTCACAGGACATTAGAGGGTCCTGAAAGATCTTGCTTCAATCTTTGGGAATAATTTGCCTTAAATGAGACACTAATCTGTCTCTGCCTGATAATCTTTAAAAGCAAGACCGAAAGGATCAAACTCTTTCCAAGTAAGTTAACTGAACCCCAGAATGAAGCTTGAGAATATTGGGAAGAATGCAAAGATATCAAGCACCCAAAAAGCTAAAAGTCACAATTTCTGGCACTTACTCAAGTAACTGATCATGAAAAGGAGTAGGAAAATATAATTTGTCACAGAAAGTGCAATTGAAACTGACACAAAAATGAAAATGATCTTAAAATTAGCCATCAAGGACTTAAAGCTATTTTAACTGTGTTCCATCATAAGTTTAAAAACTTAATGGAAGACATAAAAAATGTTTAAAAGATCCAGACTGAACTTCTAGGGATAAAAAAATGTCAATGATTTCTATTTAAAATGCACTGGATGGGATCAATGGCAAAGTATAATTGGCAGAAAAAAAGTTAGTAAATGTGAAGACACAGTAATAGAAACTATACCAAATGAGACATGCAGAGAAAAATAATAAATATCCAGTGATCAGTGGTACAACTTCAAACAGACTAATATACATGTAATTGGAATCTCTAAACCAGAGCGGAGAGAGGGATTCAGAAATAAGAGTTGAAACAATAAGAGATGCACAGTTTTCAAATTTGATGATGATTATAAACCTGTAGATCCTAAAATCTCAATGAGTCCCAAGAACATAAAACACAAAGAAAACTACAGCTAAGTACATTGTAATCATCCTGCACAAAACCAGTGACAAGGAGAACATCTTAAAAGCAGCCAAAGAGGCACATTATGTGCAGAGAAACAAAGAGAAGCGTGAGAGCAGATTTTTCATCTGAAACACCGTAAGCAAGCCAAGGAGGACATACTTAAAATACTGTGGTCAAGAACTCTTAACCCAGAACTTTGTATTCAGCTAAAATGTTATTCAAAAACCCAAGAGAAATAAATATTTTTTCAGTTAGATGAATTCCAGAATTCACCTCCAGCAGAACATGCTACAAGAAATGTTAAAAGAAGTCTTTCAGACAGAAAGAAAATCCGATACCAGATAGAAATGGGGATCTACAAAAATAAGAACAAGGGGCACTAAAAATGGTAACTCTGTGGTTGAGTAATATTTTTATGCTTTTTAAAATAAATAATAGCTTTTTAAAAGGTAATTCATTGTTTACACAAAAAATATATAATATAAAGTTCATAACATACACAAATGTGAAATGCATGGCAACCATAGCATATAGGCACAAAGAAAATATTTGCATAGCATATATCTAATAAGGGAATTATACCCAGAATATATGTAGATTCTTAAAAACTCAATAATAAGAAACCAAGCAACCCAATTTTTAAAATGAGCAAATATTGGAACATATACGTTACCAAAGAAGGAATATTTGCCAAATAAGCACATGGAAATATTATTAACATTGTTCGTAATTTGGGAAGTGCAAATTATAGCCACATGAGATAACATTAAAGACCTATTAGGATGTATAAAATTAAGAAGGGTGACCCTCCAAATATTGGCAGAAAGTAGAGGAGCTAGAATTCTTACATGCTATTGTTTTTAATGTAAAATGATACAATCACTTTGTAAAACATTTGAGTTTCTTTATAATTTAACATACATCCACCATATAATCCAGTGATTTTATTCCTTTGTGTTCAGTGGGGAAAAATAAACATGTCCATACAAAACTTACGCATGAATGTTTATAGCATTTTTTTTTGCAATAACCAAAATATGGGGAAAAACAAATACCCAGCAGCTAGAGAAATGATAAATTATGGTAAATCCATAGAGGGAAATATTCCACTGCAACAAAAAGGAGTGAACTATTAATGCATGCAACAATATGAATGAATCTCAAAATAATCATGCTGAGTGAAGGAAGCCCAAGAGAAAGGATTACATATTAAAGAATTTCATTTGTGTGCTCTTCTAGGAAGCCCAAACTGATCTCTAGTGACAGAAAGCAGACCAGTGGAAGCCTGGAGCCTGCAGAGTTACGGTAAAGGTCAGCACAGGGGGGAAGTTAGAGGGAGATATTACAGAGAAGCAGGATAAAATTTTGTAGGTTGATGGATATAGTATTATCTTGACTATAGTGGTGGTTTCATGAATATCATATTCAAAACTTATGACACTGACACCTTAGTTATGTGCCGTTTATTGTAGGTTAATTATACCCCAACAAAGCTACTACAAGTAAAAAGGGAAAAAAAAGTAAAATAAAGCTTTGGTTAATCTCAGAAATATGCTGGAATTGTTACCAGCTAATTGTACCTAGTGACCAGGCAAGCTGCTGGCATAATCTACAAAAGAATTGTCTGTTGGCAGGAAGTTTGGAAGGTCCTAGAGGTTGTGGGTGGGCTGGAGCTTGTTAAAGAACTGGATAGGATCATTAAACTTATGGGACCCTCCTGGGAAGTTGAAGGTGAAAGGAACTTGCTTCTGATCTTGGGAGTATGTCTCTGGATACCTTGGTCTCTGTAGCTCTTCCTGCCCATAATGTAGTCTCAACTCCTTTCCCTGTTTTAAAGGAATTTGTGACCTTCATATCTGAAGTAGGCTATCTGGACTTGAAATTGTCTCTACCACTTCTTAGTTGTATGGTGTAGAGAACATGACTTAATTTCTGTAGAATTTTCTTTTATAAAAGAGGGATAATCATAGTACCTACAACACAGGGTTGTTGCAGGAACTAAGCGAAATATGGAAAAAAAAGTGCTTAGCATGAACAATGCCAGACACACAGTAAGCAAATATATGCTATTGTTTCCCAAGTGACCATCACGTTGGAACAAATATACATTGGTTATGTATTATCTTAATTAAAAGAACATTTTTCAGTAGTGTTTGAAATTTAGAGAATTTTCTAAGTTTTGAAGAAGTGTCCTTTATAAATATAAGAACCGTATTGTTTCCACAATAAGTTCATAGATTAAATTTTGAAGGATATATGAGTCTGGTATTAGTCACCAATTCCTCCTTTCCTTCAAGACTGCATTGTCCTGGGTAAACGCAGCCCTTTTCTAACTTAGGGCAACACAAAGAATCTCTACAAGATTTTCAGTAGAAAGAGTGGCTCCTTGCTTTGTTTCCTGGAAAGAAATTCTGTACTTATGTAACACCATGGCACTTCCTATTTAACTCTATTAAACATCCTTAGGCAGTGGTTACTTAGTGGGTTGCTGCTAACTACTTAATGTCCTTGCAGGTAACCCATTATTCTCAGAAAAGACTATCCACTGGAGACTGAGATCATGACTGGTGAGAAGTGAGTGTGTGTGTGTGTATGTGTGTACATGTAAAATACTAAGTTCAACAGACATTTATCAATAGATGGTTAAGTAAATGGACAGATAGGTAGATAGAGGGATAGATAGATAGATAGAGGGATGGATGGATAGAGAAATAGATATAGATGATAGCAGAGCAACTCCCTTTCTATTAAATTCTAATTGAGGATGGTTATTCTGTTTCTACTTAAGCATTCCACTCTGGTGGAGTCACAAAGAACTCCTTGTAAGGCGGAAATTTTAATACCTGTGTTGTGCATTTTAATCAGTTCCATTTAAAATACTTGTAAAGTGGATGGATAAAAGTTTAATGTAGATAGACTGCAAATACTAACACGAGGCTTTTTCTACTATATATTAAGAATCTTAATTTTGTTTTAGGAGACATAGAGCCATCACTTGTTTTTGACAAAGCAGAGCTCCCAATTTTTAGTGGAATTTAACAGACTGTCTTTAGAATGAGGCCAGGAACATAGTACTCGGTAAATGCAAAGTATTGTTTCCATAATGACCATCACTCTGGGATAACTATGCATTCATTATATGAATATCTTTTAATCATCTTTTAATAAAACATTTTCAGTGTTTTTTTGCTATTTGGGAGATTTTCTATTTATATTTACTTACATTGTATGCACTTTATGGGATTTACCTAATAATAAAGTATAATATAAAATACATTGTATTGAAGGTCAACTAACCTAAATTTGAGCTCCAACTCTACCATTAACTGTATGAGCCTGATTTGCATAGCACTTTATTTTTTCATCTGAAAATTTTAGTTTAGGAAAAGTTCTCTCTGTAGTTGTTTTTACACAAAATTCTCTATTATTGTTTTTAAATTGGAGTCGATCTGCCTTTGGAAGCCAAGACGACCATGTGATTCATTCTAATTCTCATGGGAATTTTTTTTTTCCTTTTCTTTTCCTTTTGTTTTAACCAGGTATCTTACTCTCGTTTATATGGATGATCACAGGAGAATCCTTCATAGTACTTCATAGTACTGTTACATGTCATTTACTCAGCAACTTGTTTCTAATGGGTCTCCATGTACTGGGCTTCATTTTGTGCTTTAATCAATGGTTCCCCTACCTACGACCAAAGGAAAGCTAAAATTTGGGAGAAGGACCTGCATCCAGTCTCACCTCCGCTCCCAAGGCATATCCCTGATGCACTTCTGTATCCTCCCAGGAAAAAGAGTTTCTCCTTCCTCCATGCAAACTAGTAGAGATCCTGTTTCTCTCCCAGCCTCATGGCCAACTCGGGGAATGACTGGGTTCAATATGCCAGGTGCATCTCTCTCCTCCAGAAGTGTGACACTTGAATTAAGAAATGCAACACTTACCATGCAAAGCATGCAAGTTATGTGACTAGTCAGAAAGATTCTTGGCCCAAGACAAGAATTCATTGTACCCAGATCAATGGTATTTTCCCCCTCAGTTTCTTTGCCCCCGTTCCTACTTGGCTTGCGCTAAATGGTCAGCCAAATACTAAAACCTGCAACTTAACCCTAGTCCTTTTGTCTTCCAGCCATAGACTTCGTACAGAGTTCAGCCTCATGGAGAGGGCAGGGAGTTTGAGGATGCACAGAGAGATATATAGGAAATTTTAGAAATAAGAATATTCTAGTCACTGGAGAGGTATTTTATGTGGTGAAATAGAAATAATATTTTGGCTATCCTGTAGCCAGGATGATTTACATGCAACCGTTCTTTATATGCAAAACAACCTTTAATCACTTAAATGGTTTTTCAGATATTGTGATATCATGAAAGGGCTCACTGTAAATGCAGAAATTGGGCCTTCTGGTCTCCCTAAAAGTTGATTTCTCCACTATAAATACATAAATGAGGGGTTTCTGATTATACTCCAGTGAATTATGAATTTAATTCATATCTCTCAGTTGCCTTGCATCTAAGTAACCCTGGGACTCTAACAAGCTTAAGTCTTTGGACCTGAAAAACTGAAGATTAGAGCAAAGGCCATGGTAGATATTCACCAAGATAATGTTACCTTGGAGGTATTTTCACAGTCAGTCGGCTGCCTTGGCAATGCCCCTGTCTGAACAGAAACCCCAAGTACACAAAGTCAAACCAAGACAAGAGTTTCATTGTCATTGTCTTCAGAACCTCTTGCTATGCCCAAGTCACTGTATTTTCCAGTTGTCGGACCCTTCCAAATTGTTTAGAGGGCTGGGGTATTATCGTTATTATTATTAAGGTAATGAAATAATGCCTCTTTACCAACTTTTTGACAATGCCTTTTCTATTAACAAAACATGCATTATCCTATCTCTGCCTAATGAATATCATGTCTAATAGGTATCTCACCTCATGCTAGGTTCCAGCACTTTTTTCAAAAGCAGAAAGCTTAAGAATTTTTACTAATTTAATTGAGAGCAGTCTTCAATTAATTGTATAATTAATCTTGTCAAATTAAGTAACATTTCATACACTATCTTATTAAAGAAACTTGAATATTTTAAATTACCATGCTATTAGGCATTAATAAAGAAGTTCTTCTGTATTGTTCTGCTTTATAACACAAAGAAGGTAATTGCAATATAAAAGCTGATTTCTATAGTACATTAATAATTAGATACACATTATTCCCCATTATATCTTTTTTTAATTCAATAGATGATTTTTTTTAAGAAAAATTATCCCCCAAATGCCAGGATTTAACCATTATATTAATGATTGATGTTATAACTGGACCATAAAACAGTTTCAGAAGCAGTTTAGTTGAACCTAAAATACGCTGGCTGTAAACAGCCAATGCCCGCTCTTGGAAACTTGAACGTCTTGAGCAATCGGTTACTCTGATGTGTGTGAAGATACAGCACACCTCTTTCTTAGATATAAATGAAGAGCTCTGATCTTTGATACATCTTTGGGGATTGGGAAACAGTTTTCTCACGTCTGAAACCATAGGTCCTTTCTTGAGAGACAGTCAAGTGTGACAACAAGGACTCTGTACATAAATGGAGATTCTAAGGTAGGGGGGAGTGGTGGCAAGGGCAGAAAGAAAGGAATGCGTGAGGATTTATCATCAATCTTTTATGAAAAGATAGAACTTACCCCAAGGTCAAAATCCTTCTTAACTTTTTGTGAGCACGTATGTACATTGTCATAAATATTGGTTCTGAATTTTCAGTTTCTGAAGCAAGTGCCAATGATAACCTGAGTGAGCTTCGGTCATATACCATATTCCTCAGGCAAGGAATCTATGCCAAAGTAACCCAGAAACTAGCTTATGCACAATTCCAAGCAGATTCAGATTATACCTTATTTACTTATGATGTTTAAATGTTAACATTGATCACGGGAGTTCAAAGGGTTGATATTGAATAGTCTTTGCCAGGCAAAATCCACAGCTCTAAGTAGGCATTCAAAAATAGTTGATAAAATAAATAAATATAGCTAGATAAATAAACCAACTAAATTAAAATACTAAACATATCTTGCTAATGGCAGTCACTTGGTTAAGCCTAATGAGAATTTTTTCTTATATTTTTCTACCTTTACTTGGTATCGCCTGATATCTGAAAATGTCCGATTGGCTTAAGGTTTTATTTTATTTTATTTTGTTTTCTTTAGAGAAAAATGAAAGAATATTTGTCAAGTTCCTTTTTTAAGAACAACAGTTTTGGGGCACTAGAAAAAGTGTAAAGATTTTTTACCATGCAACTTAAAACAAATCTGTTATGTGAAAAATGCAAGTTTAATGGACTAAATCCATTGGATTCTTACTGATGTCAGTTGTTGTTTATCCTCTGATTCTGACTATGGTTGACATTAGTTCTGTTCATCAAATGGTTTTGGCTTTTCTCCCTTGGAGCAAATGGTAGGATTTGATTTTTCCACCCCTTTGTGGTTAGGTATGGCCATTTGACTTCCTTTGGCTCACAAAATGTGAGAGGAAGTGACTCATGTCATTTCTGGAGGAGTATTTAAAACTCAATGATGTGATTCATTGCCCTTCCTTTTCCCAGAAAAATGTAGAAGCACCAGAAGGAGAGTGCTCCCCAGCCTGGGTTCCTGAGTAAAGACAAATTAAGATGGAGTTCCAAGAAACCATGGTTAGGCATGTAGCGTGAACAAAAAATACACATGTGTTCTTTTAACTACTGAGATTGGGGGTTGCTCATTATCGGGCTAACATTTCTGTAAGCCTTTTTGATATCTTAGAAGATTAGGTTTATCTAATAAAGACAAGTTTGGGGTAAGAATATGTATGGGATCTGGGGCACTTGGGTGGCTAAGTTGGTTAAGCATCCAGCTCTTGATTTTGACTCAGGTCATGATCTCATGGTTCGTGATATTGAACCCCACCTCTGATGACTCTGAGCTGACAGCATGGAGCCTGCTTGGGATTCTCTCCCTCTCTCTCCCTCTGCTCTTCCTTCTCTACCTACTTCTCAAAATAAATAACCATTAAAAAAAAGAATATGTATGGCATGGAACTTGCAAGATACACCCAATTGTTAATAATAGTGAAGGCATTATATAATTAAGGGTATTATGGCATAAATATGGTTTTTTCTATTCAGTAGTAAGTTTAATAGTGTTTTACTGTTTTCAGAGTTAAGCTTATTTACTGTAGAAATTTTGCTAACACAGACAAGCACAAAAAAGAAGATAAAATTTATATCTAATTGTATCAGACTAAGAGAACCAATGTTTACATTTGCTGTACAACTTTTGTCTTTTCTTTCACATTAAAGGAAATAAATGTGCATGTTTAGATTTGGGATGGGAAGTATTTTCTTGAGTTATAAAAAGTTAAAGAACCGTATTTCCCCCCTATATTTGTCCCCCTACTATGAGGCCTCCCTTTGTGGCAAACTAGTTAACAGTTCTTATTTTTCCTATGTTTACACACACACACACACACACACACACACACACACACACACACACACACATCTACATATCATCTGTATCCCTACATTACTATATTTGTTATATATAAATTAAGTTTAAGTCTATTTATTTTTTAAGTTCATTTATTTTGAGAGAGAGAGAGAGCACACATGAGTTGGGAAGGGGCAGAGAGAGAGGGAGAAAGAGAGCGAGAGAGAGAATTCTAAGCAGACTCCACACTTTTAGTTTGTGGAGCTCAATATGGGGTTCAAACTCAAGAACCCATGAGATCATGACCTGAGCCAAAATCAGAAATCAGATGCTTAACTGACTGGGTCCCCCAGACACCCCTATGCAAAATTATTTTTTAATAAAAATTCAGAACAAGATGTCCTCCAGGCAGGATAAAAGTCTTGGGCAAAATCATGCCAGTTCCTAAGGAGCTGTCTTACTTTTTTAATGGCTGCATAGGATATATTTTATAAACCATGGTATTCCTCCAAGTTATATACTTTACTTAAAAATATTTTTTCTTTTGTTTGTTCTTTATTAAATGAGATCATGCTAACCATGCTGTTTGGAACTATTTTCCACTTAGTAGTGCAGTCTAGACTAGTTCTCGTTTTCATTAGCTATTTCAGAAATGTGTATGTACTACATAAAAGCTTTCGGCTGCTCTTCGATCTCTTCCCACCCCTTCTCCATCAGTGGGTTAGGTAAGTGGGTTGTTTTCCACAAGAGCTGCCTGATTTTAAAAAGCATGATCACAAGCTCCGTGATTTTGATCAGTTTTGCTGAGAGCGTTGTGTCTCAACTGTGGGTATCAGTGCCCTGGAAAGGTAGCCATCCCAGGCGGGCAACCTGTCTCCTCCAGGCACAGCTCTGCTTCAGACTTGACTCTATTCTGTCAGCTTGTCACTGCCCTCCTGCCAGGAAGAAAGACATCGAGATTGTCCACAGCTTCCGGTAAGTCCCAAAACAGGAATTGGAATTCAGCAGCATTTACTCACAAAAGAGTATCAAATGCCTCAAAAGGTCTAATTTTCAACAAAGATGTATCTTAAATGTTTCTGAATAGTGTTACACTTTATTATGTGGCACTATGACAGATACTTAGACCTTATTTATTTATGTTATTTCTCTTTGTAAGACCTTTTTCCTTATTTTAATTCAATCTGAAAAACTGTAAAAAAAAAAAAGGTCACAAAAAGTCACAGTAAAAAGAATTTTAAGTGTACAGTTCTGTGTATTTTTATTTTTGAGGGAGAGAGGGTGCAAGTGAGCCAGGGGGAAAGAGAGAGAGAGAGAGAGAGAGAGAGAGAGAGAGAGAGAGAGCAGAGCACCAGGGCTCACTCAAAGCAGGACCTGTGTGTGTGTGTGTGTGTGTGTGTGTGTGTGTGTGTGTGTGAGTGTGTGTGTGTGTGTGTTTACCAGAAGCAAGCCTTAAGCTCACCCCATGTGGGACTTGAACTCACAAACCATGAGATCATGACCTGAGCCTAAGACATACGCTTAAATAATGGAGTCATGCAGGTGCACAAGTTCTTTAGCACAGACATACATTTATCACACAGTCAGGTTACAGAATGATTCCATCAGCTTCAACACTCATTTTTAGGTTCTCTTGCTGCTTTTTTTCATCACATCCTCTCTGATGCAAAGCATGGGCCACCACTCTCTTCCACACCATATAATGGAAACTGCATGTGACATTGTGAGCCTGGCTTCTTTCCCTCAGCAAATGCTTTAGATATTCAAGATGCTTCTAGTATCAGTAGTTTGTTCTTTTACATTGTAAGTAATATTTCACTGTATTAGCATGCCAAAGTTCATTTAGCCATTCATCTACTGCCTTCAGTAATTTTGTTTTCAGTTTGGGAAATTATAAATGGGGATGCCCTCAACACTCATGTGTAGGATTTTGCTTGAACACTATTTTTATTTGGGGGCAAATGCCTAGGAATAGGATTGTTGAGTTGTAGAGTAAATATATATTTAACTTTGTGAGACACTGCCAAGGTGTCTTCCCATTTCATTGCTCCATTTTGCGTTCTTACCAGCAATGTATGAGAGGCTGTGTGCCTGGCTTTATTGTCAGCACGTGGTATTGTTATTATTTTTTAAATTTAATTTAATTTTATTTTATTTTAATTTTTTTAATGTTTTTAATTTAATTTTGAGAGACAGAGAGAGACAGCAGGGGAGGGTCAGGGAGAGCGTGAGACACAGAAACTGAAGCAGGCTCCAGGCTCTGAGCTGTCAGCACAGAGTCCGATGTGGGGCTTGAACTCATGAACTGTGAGATCATGATCTGAGCTGAAGCTGGATGATTAACCGACTGAGCCACCCAGGCAGCCCGATTTTTTTAAATTTTAGCTATTTTCATAGGTGTGCAGTGGTTTTATTATTTATTTATGATTTAACTTTATATTTTCCTAACAGACAATGATGCTGACCATCTTTTTGTAGGCTTGATAACGGGCATTTGCTGATACCCAGAGCCTGTATCTTCCTTACCACTTTTTGATGTAGTGTGTTCACATCTTTTCCCTTTATCTATCTATCTATCATCCATCATCTACATACCTATCTAATTGCATGTTTATGTTATTTTATTATAGTTTCAAGTTTTTGTTTAAGTTTCAACTCATTAACAAACAGGTAATATTAGTTTCAGAAGCAGAATTCAGTGATTCATCATTCAGGTAACAACACTCAGTGCTCATCACAAGTACCTCCTTAATCCCCGCCACTCATTTCCCCCATTTCCCCACCTACCTCCTCTCCAGCCACCCTCACTTTGTTGTCTATAGTTAAGAGTCTGTTCTATGCCTGTCTCTCTCCCCCCATATTCATCTGTGTTATTTTGTAAATTCCGCATATGAGTGAAATCATATGGCATTTGTCTTTCTCTGACAGATTTATTTTGCTTAGCATAATACACTCTCGTTCCATCTACGTTATAGCAAATTCTTTTGCCCATTTTTAAATTAGGTTGTTTGTTTCTTACTAATGTTTTGAGAGTCCTTTATGTATTCTAGATACAAGTCTTTTGTCATATATGATTTTTAAATATTCTCTCCCAGTTTGTAGACTGTTGTTTTTTCATTTTCTCAGTTGTTGCTTCCACACAGCAGACATATTTAATTTTGATGCAGCCCAATTTAACAATTATATTATGGTTTGTTTTTTGTTTCATGTCTAAGAACACTTTGCCTAACTTCAGATCATGAAGATTTTCTCTTATGTTTTCTTCTAAACATTTTAAACCATTAGGCTTTATATGTTGATATTTTATCTATTTTAAGTTATTTTTGGCAGAAAGTGTAATGTTTAAATGAAAATACATTGTTTTTCATTCCAATGTGTCTACAAATGTTGATGTCCAATTTTCCTATTTAATTTGTAGAAAAAAACTGTCTTTCTCCATTGAGTTATCTTTGCATTTTTGTCAAAAATCAATTGGCCTTATTGGTGTGGGTCTATATCTAGACTATCCACTCTGTTCCATTGATCTAAGGGTCTTTGTCTTTGCCAATATCCCGCTGTCGTATTTGCTTAGCTTTATTCTAAGTCTTAAAAAAAGAAATCTGATTCTTCCAACTTTATTCCCTTTTTTAAAATTGCTTTGGTTACTTTAGCTCTTTCACTTTATACATAAATTTTAGAAACAACTTTTCTACATTACCAGAACATCCCAGTGGGAATTACGTCACGTCTGTAGATTAGTGTGGGAAGAATGAAGATCTGTACTATGTTGAGTCTGTCAGTCCATGAAAGCGGTTTGTCTCTTCCTTTATTTAGGTCTTCTCTACTTGCTTTCATAAGAATTATGTTTTCAGTATACAGATCCTATTCAAGTTTTCTTAGATTTATATACTGAAATCTTATATTTGTTTGGGAATTATGGTATATGTATTTTAAAATATTAATTTCCAAGGCCTATTCCTACTATATAGATATACCCTTGATATTTGTGTTGACCTTGTATCTTGTGTCCTTACTAATTAACTAATTCCATAATTATGATGCCTGCAAGTAAAAGCATTTTGTTTATTGCTCTTCAGTCTGGATGCCTTTTATTTCTTGTTCTTGCTTTATTGCACTAGCTTGGGCTTTAGTTACAATGTTTACCAGAATTTGTGAGAGTGAACATCCTTGCCTGACTCCCAGCATTAGGAAGAAACTTACTGGTCTTTCACTAGTAAATATGATGTTAAGTGGGGCCTTTGATAAATGCCCATTATCAGGTTGAAGAAGTTCCCTTCTCTTTCTGTTTTGCTAAATGTTGATGTCCAATTGTTTTTACAGCATGAATGGATGTTTGAATTTTGACAAATGTTTTTTTCAAATCAAATTGATGTGGTCATATAAAGTTTTGCTTCTTTGGGCTACTAATATTGTGGAAAACAATGATTGACTTTTGAAATATCAAATCACTCCTGCATCCCTGTAATGAACTCCAATAATCATGATGTATAATTTTTTAAAAATAATGCTGATAAACTTTGTAAATAATATTTGTATCTATGTCCAAAAGGATATTTGTGTGTAATATTTCTCAGAATATCTTTTCCTGATTTGTTATCAGGGTGATGCTGCCTTCATGAAATGAGTTATTAAATATTTCTGTCTTTTCTAGTTTCTTAAAAAATTATGTAAAATTGGTTTGTTTATTTGCTAAATGTTTGATATGTTAACCAGAAAACCATCTGGGAATTCCTTTTTTGGAAGTTTTGAACTAGTAACTCAATTTCCTTAATATTTATAATACCATTCAAGTTATCTCTTTCAACTTAGGTGAGTTTTGGTGGTTTCTTGTTTTCATGGATTTGGTCCATTTTGCCTAAATTTGTGACTTAAGTGCACATATTTCTTTATGGTATTCTCTTCTTACCATTTTAATAAGTGTCATAGTATCCTCTTTTTATTCCTGGTTTTGGTAATTTGTCTCCTCTCTCCTTTATTCTTTACCTATCTTGCTAAATTTTATGAATTTTATTAATTTTTTTCAAAGAACAACTCTTTCTTTCCATTGATTTTTTTTCCCTATTGGTTTTGTGTTTCCATTTCATTAATTTCTGTTTTAATCTTTATTCTTTCTCTCTCCTCTCCATTTGCTTTGGGTTTATTTGCTTTTATTTTTCTGTTCATTTGCTTTTTTTTTAATGGTAATTTATAATGACTTAAGACTTTTTCTTTTCTAATATAAGCATTTAATACCATGAAGGTCCCTGTAAGCAGTGCTTTTTAGCTCTATCATATAAACTGCAACATGCTGTCTTAAAAGTGAGTCTCTGTCTTAATTGACGTACAAGTGGGCTTACCTCCAACAGCTTGTAATGAACCAGGGCCTGCCAACAACCTTGTGAATGAGTTTGAAAAAAGATCTTTCAACCACAGTTGAACTCACAAAATATTTTCTTTGTTTTTGTTGCTGTTTTACTTTTATAAAATTTTAATTCCAGTATAGTTAACATGCAGTGTTATATTAGTTTCAAGTGTACAACATAGTGATTTGACAACTCCATACATTATCCAGTGCTCATCACAACAAGTGGACTCCTTCATCCCCAACCCGGCTTCCGCCCACCTCACCTCTGATAAGCATCAGTTTTTCTCAATCATTTAAAGTCTGTTCATGACTTGTCTCTCTCTCTCTCTCTCTCTCTCTCTCTCTCTCTCTCTCTCTGGTCTGTTTTGTTTCTTAAAGTCCACATATGAGTGAAATTTATAGAATATTTTTCCCAACAAGAACTGAATATATGCTTTTCTCAGGTGCACTTGGAACATTCACCAAGATAGACCATCTCCTAGATGAAGAAACCATTTTAAGATGTGAAATAATTAAAATCACAAAAGTAGGTTATCAGCTCTTAATGAAAGGAAACTAGAAGTCAATAACAAGATGATAACAGGAAATTTCTTCACTTGTAAATTAAAAACATACCTCTAAATGATCCATAGATAAAGTTATCTTTTTGTTATTGACTTCTGGTCTATTGAGAATTAACAAGGTACCCATCACACAACAGAGGCCATGTGGCCAATTCTCAGAGGAGTTTTAAAATGAGTCTGTATTTTTATATCCTTCAAGTATATATCTAATACTGCAATTGCTGTATGACAGGTCACTTTCATTTTTAGTTGAGGACCCTCTATACTATTTTCCAGAGTGGTTGCACCAGTTTGCATTCCCACCAGCAGTGCAGGAGGGTTCCCCTTTCTCTGCATCCTCACCACCGCCTGTTGTTCCTTGTGTTGTTAATTTTAGTTATTCTGACACGTATGAAGTGGTATCTAATTGTGGTTTTGATTTGTTTTTGCCTGATAATGAGTGATGTTGCACATGAGCATCTTTTCATGTGTCCATTAGCCATCTGGATGTCTACTCTGTATTCATGTCTTCTGCCCATTTATTAACTGGCTTGTTTGTTTGTTGGGTGTTGAGTTTGATACGTTTTTGGTAGGTTTTGGATGCTACCCCTTATCAGATATGTCATTTGCAAATATCTTCTCCCATTTCATAGTTTTGTTGACCGTTTCCTTTACTGTGCAGAAGATTTTATCTTGATGAAGTCCCACTGGTTCATGTTTGATTTTGCCTTCAGTCTATTAAGAAGTTGCTCTAGCTGAGGCCAAAGAGGTGGCTGCCTATGTTCTCCTCTAGTATTTTTATGGTTTCCTGTCTCAAATTTAGGTCATTAAACTATTTTGAATTTATTTTTGTGTATGGCATAAAAAAAGTCATCCAGTTTTATTTTTCTGCATGTCACCATCCAGTTTTCCCAACACCATTTGTTGATGAGACTGTTTTTTCCATTGGATATTTTCTCCTGCTTGTCAAAGATGAGTTGACCATTTAGTTGTGGGTTCATTTCTAGGTTTTCTATTCTGTTCTATTGATCTATGTGTCTGTTTATGTTCCAGTTCTAACTTTATTACTTTTGAACATAGCTTGAAATCCAGAATCATGATGCTTCCAGCTTTGTTTTTCTTCTTCAAGATTGCTCTAGCTATTGAGAGGTATTTGGGGTTCCATACAAATTTTAGGATTGTTTGCTCTATCTTTGTAAAGAATGCTGGTGGCAGTTTGATAGGGATTGCAAAAGATAGCTTTAGGTAGTATAGACATTTTAACAATGTTTGTTTTTCTAATCCATGAGCATAGAAACCTTTTCCATTTCATTGCATATTCTTCCATCTCTTTCATAAGTCTTCTATAGTTTTTAGATTATTAGGTATTTACCCTAAGGATAAAAAAATACAGATTCATAAAGGTATATGCACTTCAGTGTTTATAACAGCATTATCAACCATAGCCAAACTGCAGAAGGAGCCCAAATATACATAGACTGATAAATCGATTAAGAAGATGTGATAGATAGATATGTGTGTGTGTGTGTGTGTGTGTGTGTGTGTGTGTGTGTGTGTATGAAGGACTACTACCTGGCCATCAAAAATAATGAAACCTAGAATGTATTATGCTGTTAAATAAGTCAGTAAGAGAAAGATACATACCATACGATTTCACTTATATGCGGAATTTAAGAAAAAAAAACAGATGAACATATGGAAAGAGGGAAAGAGAAGAGAGAGAAACAAACCACAAGAGACTCTTGACTTGGGAAACAAACTGAGAGTTGATGGAGAGAGGTGGGTGGGAGATGGGCAAATGGGTGTTAGGGAGAGAACTTGTGGTGAGCACTGGGTCTTGTATGTAAATGATGAATCACTGAATTCTACTACTAAAACCAATATTGCACTGTATATTAACTAAAATTTAAATGAATAAAATAACAAAATAAAAAATAAAATGAAGTTCAAGGGGAACCTGGGAGCTCAGTCAGTTGAGTGTCTGACTCTTGATTTTGGCTCAGGTCAGTATCCAGGGTCATGGGAACACCCCCCACTGAAGTTTCTTTCTCTCTCTCCTTCTGCCCCTCTCCCTCACTAACATGCTCTATCTCTCTAAAATACATTTTTAAAAGTAAATAAATAAAATAAAATGAGGATCAGCCCTTGAAGAGAGAATATGTGTCCACTTGTCCATCAAATAAGGCTGAGACTTACCCTCAAGGAGCTTAAAAGTATTTAAATTTACTCTATTCTTTTCTTCTAATGATTTCCTGTAAAAGGAGATCATATACATAAATGTTATTTAATTTTCTAGAATTAAGTTTGTCTGGTCCTTGCAATTGATACCTTAGCATACTTTTATGTATGATAATGATGCCTACAGTAAGCAGAGAGAACCCAATATACCTTTTGAATCACAGAACCAAAAAATATATCCAAAAATAAAAATATCTAGTGTGCTTTCAAGTCCCTTCTAACAATCTAATTAAATTTGGTGATACAGTAAATTGATATTAACCCAAGTGTCCTTCTTCAACTGCTGTGTTAAATAAAATAGGGTTTATAGAATTACTTGTCAGAATTAAGACCTCTTCATGATTGTTGGTGATTTCATTTTGTGTAGGAAGAGCAGACACTTTTTTTCTAAATACCAAACTGCTTATCAGAATCTTCTCTTTGTTGTTCTGGGCTGAACAGTGAAAGCCTCTTCAGTAATGTCTTTAAAATTTA
Organism: Suricata suricatta; assembly: GCF_006229205.1. NCBI lineage: Eukaryota > Metazoa > Chordata > Mammalia > Carnivora > Herpestidae > Suricata > Suricata suricatta. The sequence goes on along the minus strand of NC_043706.1, from coordinate 134,335,784 downwards.
CTATTGGGCTTCTGAAGTCAATGCAAACTGTCATGTAAAAGAGACATAAAGAGGCAACTCATGGAGTATAGTGTTCTTACACAGTGATACATGTCACTTGTGCTGGGATTTCTCCTACCTAATTTTCTGAAAAGAAGGTAGATCACTGGAGTCAGAAATTTCATTGTCTTTTAAAAAATGCCAACTACAGTTACTGTGTTCATTATATATACATTTCTAATAAAAACAGAAAATTTCATGGGCTCCTAAGGTTATAGTTTAGTGAAGATGGCTCATTCATTTCTTGTAATTGACAAGTCACCAGCAATTGAGGAGATATCCAATCTGCCTGTCATTAGACATCACAAAAATAAACATCTCAAACCCCTGGACAGGAAGGAAGAGAAAAAATAGTGCCTGGCTAAAATCAGATTCAGGTGATACCTTGCCATGACAGAAGTGCTCTTAATTTGAGCATCCACTATTGATAATATAGACATTGTATAGGACACATTCTTAAAACCGATAGCAGATTTTGGACTCTTTTGACACCGGGAATGGTTATTTTTGTTATTGTTGTATGTTCATCTGTTTATAGTGGAAAAACAATAACTCACATAGATGTGTATAATATTTTAATAGACTTCACGAAGTGCAGATAAGATTACCTCTACAGATTTTTCTTCCTCTAGTAAATCATATTTATACTCAAATAGACCAAAAGGAGTTCTATCATTTTTACATAAGAAACTAACAATGAAAATATGACATGAGTTAAAGTATGTTCAAAAATTCTGGCAAGTTTATTAAAGACCATTAAGAAAAGAGAAAAAAATATCACACCTCACTGAGTGAATACCTCTAATCTCCATACTCCTTATAAGGGGAGATTTGAGGTTACAGATGTTAGCTGAAACACTAGATTGGAGTGAAATGGGAAGCTGTGTTTCACAAATGTTTTGAACAGAATTGAATGACTGTGTTCGTAGCATGTCCCTACATAGGTGATATTAAGGAGCTCAGTTGAAATAACAGAAGACTTCCAACTTCTGGGTTCAGTTTTCTCTGAAGTTTTCTATCAAAGAAATGGCGCCACTATTAGAAATTTCACAACTATGTAATTTTATCTCATGTACTTCTTTTGTAAGAGGCAGCTTTGGGCACCAACTGTGATTGACCACATGACTAGAACTCCACTACTATTTGGGCTGAAATTAAAACCTATAAAAAGACACACGAGGAAGGCCCTGTATAGAAATGTTGTTAGAGAAAGGAGAAAATTGCAAGGTGTGTGATAATGTCACGAACTTTTTACTTTTCTTATCATTTCCACAGATTTGATTAGTAATAATAAATTACCAATCTAAAGAAATTTATAGTTCCTCATATAGTCCCTAATTTGATACTCATAATTATGTAAGGGCAAGTATTATTATTATAATCTTATGGATGAGGTGAAACAGAGTAATTGAAGAGGATAGTACGGTTAGAATGGAATTACAGATCATTGTGTAGTTCTCCATTTTTCTCTTTTTCTCCTTTTTTTAATTGGCCAGGAAAGATTTTCTTTGTCTAATCATGCTGTTCATGTAGAAACTCATAAATAAAGATTAAAATGCCATTTTATGTATTTTTAAGTTCAAATTTATAACATTTTTCTATTTGTAAAATAGAACAAAGAGACGGAGAAATCCAAACTTTGGACTTGGTCATTAAAGTCGAGGTCATGTTACATTTTTCATAAAATCCTCATTTATTTCCTTTACTTATATCCTATTCCTTGTTTATTTCTGTATTACTTTTTTTTGTTGCACTGTACTAGAAATAATTGTTATTCATATCAGTTACTACTTGTTAACCGGTTAACATTTTTGTTTCTTTGAAGGGGACTGCCTTGTGATTTCAGAGTCTCCTTAAATTAAAATGATTCCAAGATCTAAACTATGAGCAATTTTAAAACTTTGTTTCAAAATTGAATCAGTAAAAATTTCTACCTCTTTGGTCCTTATTGTAAATATAAAAATCAGACAAAAATCTCTCAAACTTACAGTATAGTTTATAATCATGACAACCCTGATATTATCATAAAACAGTAAGTTATCATTGCTTACTGTCACACAAGTTACTATCATGATCAAGTAACTATAAGATCATGCAATAAATAGATATCACTCAGGCTTCTCTTGATAATTAAAAATACGTGCTGGAACTGCTATAAAAAGTGGTCAGATGAGCACATGTCCTCATATTACTCCTTCATGGAATTCCACTAAAGTAATAAGCAGAGAAGTTTTTTTAAAAAGAATAAACTCTCAAGGTTAAAAAGCATGGTTGAAGAGACAATAGTTATTAAGAGAAAATACTTAATATTGAGAAGAGACTAAAGATTAGTAACTGACATAGCAGAATAAAACACAAGGCGCCTGCGTGGCTCAGTCGATTAAACACCTGACTCTGATTTCAGCTCAGGTCATGAAATGGTTTGTGAGAGACAGCCCTGCATTGGACCCTGTGCTGACAGTGCAGAGGCTGCTGGGGATTTTCTCTCTCTTTCTTTCTCTGCCTCTCCACCATTCACTTTCTCTCTCTCAAAATAAATAAACTGAAAAACAAACAAACAAAAAGCACCCCCCCCAAAAAAATAAAAAAACAAAAAAAACGTGATACTCAACATTTCTGCACAGAAAAAAATCAGGATAATCTACCCCACAAAGTCATAGAAACCATCTGATGTTGGAAGAATTGGGTGAACCAGAAAGGGGCAGGAGCCTCAAGCTTGAATCTAGAGGCATTGACTGGACATCTATGTAAGGGATGGTTAGATATACAGACACATCTTCTCCACACAAGCAGTTACAATCACTGCAGCAGACTGTAACTTTATGTTCTGGAAAAATTGATCTAGTGAGATCCTGCATTTGAGGACATCCAGTCCAGTGCCAGTTGGGGTTTTCATAATGGTAGCAAGGATTCTTTTTTGGCAAAACTGAGTTGCCCTAGAGTAGACCCACAAAAATTGACATTTACATGCCTCCATAAGAATGCCAGGGTATGTTTTTATCACTCTAGAGCACAGCTCACCGGTAACAAATTCTGTACCTGTAATAGGCTTTTCCAGTTATTTTCTTCCCATCCCCTAGTCATTTTGTTCTCTTTAGTACAATCATAAATGAAATTGATTTCCCAATTTCTATTTCTGCAACTTCATTATTAATGTACAGAAATGCAATTGGTTTCTATATATTTATTTTGTAATTTCTGACTTTACTGATTATTAGTTTTTGTAGGTTTTTTGGTGACATCTTTAGGGTTTTCTATATTTAGAATCATGTCTTCTGCCAATAGTGAAAGTTTCACTTCTTCCCTGCCAATCTGGATGCCTTTTATTTCTTTTTCTTACTTAATTGCTATGGCTATGACGTCAAGGACTATATTGAATACAAGTGGTGACAGTGAATCTCCTTATCTTGTTCTTGATCTTCAAGGAAAAGCTCTCAGTTTTTTCACCACTGAGTATGATGTTAGTATGGATTCCAGTTATCTTTGTCTAGCCTTTTCTTCAATATAAATTGTAGCCAAGATCATCATAGATTATAGAAAAGACTCTAACCTGAAAGACAGAAACCCAAATACGCAAACAGTGTAAAAACAGACTGAAGAAACAGAGACAATCCAGGCAGTAGAAGGAAATTTCAAATACAGTCGCTAATATTGAAATAGAAGAGAATATTAACTGAGGGAAAAAAGCCAATAAAAGGAATATTCAAAGAAAAATGAATAGTTATCTAACACATATATTGGGAAATACTTATTACAGGTATATAGAAAACTAGCATAATTATTAAAAAGTAGTTGCTGAACTCCAGAAGAGTAAAAAGAAGGAAGAGGAAGAGGAAAAGGAAGGTGAGAAGACAGTGTACCAAAGTAGAGAGAACAACTAAAGAATCAGGAAAAAGAGGAGAAGCAGTGGTAGTTACAAAAGAACAGAAAGCAGTATGCTACTTGGTTCAACAGGAGACAGTGTTTCAAGGTCAAAATAAACGAAATCTTTAATAATGTTTCAATCAAAAATGGTGGTGTAACTTTTCAGAGGAAGAATGTAGGTAATTGGAATGAGAGAATTTTTTCCCATTATTTTTAAAACAAGAAGTCAGCAATAATATCTAAAAGAAATAATTATTACATAGAAACATACATTTAGTGAGTGTAATTTAAGATCAGGGAGAAGGCAAAGCTTACTCAACATCTCATTGTAAGATTTTAGTGCTATTTGTATTCTTTCTGCCTTCCTTTTTAAACTATAAGCATGTGTTGTTTTGATACACACACAAACAAGTAAATAAACAAACTTCCAGATGTAAGGTCCAACCTGGGACTGGTAGATGAGTGTGAAAAAGTGTTCTGTATTCTGGCACATTTATGTGCCTGTAGAAACTGTGACACAAAATATTTGAAAAGAAAATATTTGGAAAGTGTAGAAAATAGTTACTGAAACCTATGCACTGAGTCTGGTGCAATTGGAACCTTTGTGGTTCTTCTGTAAAAACATCCTTCTTTTGTCTTAAGTGCCAGTCTGGCGGGTTATTCAGCTGCTTGCATGCTAGATGGGAGATTCCATGGCTCACTGTCATGCTTACAGACTTATAAATACCATGACAATTCTATATTAAAGGCACATCTTAAGCAAATGCCCTGGTTCTAGTGTGTCATCTGCAGAGCCACAGTTTGCACTTGATGTGAACCAAGAGTCCTCTAAGTATTGACTCTGTGGATTCAACAAAAAATGGGACTATAGACTCTGGTTAACTACACTATGAAAGAATGGGTGTTAATAGACATAATACTATTATAACTGATGAATTTCTCCAATTAGCTAGTAGGAAATCCTAAATCTGAGAGGACAAGGCAAAGGATTTCTAAACATTGATGTGATGGATGAAGGAAGCCTTGGTAAGTTAAGTAGGAGACTGGAGGGGCGCCTGGGTGGCTCAGTTGCTTAAGCCTCCGCCTTCGGTTCAGGTCAGATCTCACATTCGTGGGTTCGAGCCCCGCGTCAGGCTCTGTGCTGACAGCTAGCTCAGAGCCTGGAGCCTGCTTCCAGTTCTGTGTCTCCTTCTCTCTCTGCCCCTCCCCCTCTCATGCTCTGTCTCTCTCCTGTATCAAAAATAAATAAAACATTAAAAAAAATTTTTTTTAAAAGTAGGAGACTGGATTAATCGCCGAAAGAATGAAGGCATTGGGCATTTGAGAGGAATGGGGTTATTACGAAGCAAGAAAGAAAGGAACGCAAAACATGAAGTAGAAGTAGCTAGAACTGAAGACAATCTTCAAGGAGTTTCTGATTTCTACTAAGATTTGTTTTAGCAGCTGATTCAAAACTAATTTTTAGAAGTCTTATTTTCACATTAAATTAGGATGTTAAGTTTAGTGCTGCAAACCCAAAAAATGCGCCCAGCCCAGCTTGTGTGTCAAATATAGACTCACACACCACCAGGGGCAAGATGCTGCTCCGAGGCTGTCCTCTGAAGCATTATCCATCATTATGGGCTTCTTGAATTGCAGTAAATGATGTCATTCCCAGGAGCAAATTGAACGTTTTCCTTGAGAGGGGGAGAATTGACACTAATAATGAGCTATAATCTCTCAAGAAAATGCATTTAAACATTTTGTTGAGAAAACAATTTGTGGGTAAATAATAGAAAATAATACAAGGGATATGAAGTGAGACTAAAAGTTATAAATTATTAAAAATCTATTCCTGATTCTACAAGAAGGAGCTCAAAGCCAGCTGATGTGCTGCTTGCTTACATATTCTACATTTTTGCATGCAGACAAAACTGATGTGCATTTCCAGATCCCAGAGTTTAAGGTCCTAATGAAACTGCTCTCCAAGGAGCTACCTCTGTGTAGCTGAAGGATTGTCCCTTGGTTCAGACATACACACCCTCAGTCTGAAGAAATGCTTGTCTTCCAGCAGCAGAGAAAGGAAGATGGCCGGACTGTGGAAAATAATGTGTATTCTTTAGTTAATGAAAAAGATTTGACAAGTATGATTGCATCCTATGCTTTGCCCTTCAGATAGTTGTGATTTTTTAATCCAAAATTAGTGTTTTATTATGGTTGGTACAATTGGTAATTTTGAATTTTTGGGACCTCCACTTTGTGACAAATTAATGAAGTATTCCCACTGCTCCTGATTCTGGAGTGGCAAAGCCATATGAATATTTCCATCAGAAGTGAAGGTTTTAGCTCACAAAGAAAGCCACTACTAAAGGTTGGTTTTATTAAGTGTACTTATTCTACAGCACAGAGGACTAATCTTCGAGCCATTGCAACTTTTTTAAAAATCAAGTTTAGTTAACATATAGTGTCATAATTTCAGGAGTAGAAGTTAGTAATTCATCACTTACAAATAACACCTAGTGCTCATCCTACCAAGTTCACTTCTTAATTCCCATCCCCCATTTAGCCCATCCCCCCGCCCAGCACCCCTCCAACAGCCCTCAGTTTGCTCCCTGTATTTTAGAGTCTCTTATGATCTGCCTCCCTCTCCGTTTTTATCTTATTTTTGTTTCCCTTCCCCCATGTTCATCTGAGTTTTTTCCTTAATTTCTAAATATGAGTGAAATCATACAATATTTGTCTTTCTCTGACTGACTTATTTTGCTTATCGTCATACACTCTAGTTCTATTCATGTTTTTGCAAATCGCAAGATTTCATTCTTTTTAATGGCTGAGTAATATTTCATTATGTACATGTACCACATTATCCATTTGTCAGTCGGTAATTTGGCTCTTTATGTAACTTAACTATTGTCACTAGAGCTACTCTAAAGATTGTGTTGCGTGTGCCCCTTCGAATCAGGATTTTATATCTTTGGATAAATACCTAGTAGTGCAATTGCTGGGTTGTGGGGTTGATCCATTGCTTCTTAATTATACTTTTGCAAATGTTGTATGATTTTGAATACACATGAATCTATGTTGTGTCCCTGTAAGACTGTAGCTTTGGGAGAACAGAAATAATAGAAGACATTTTATCTTTGGAGTACCCAAACACTTGCTTATCAATAAACTAAACCAAAGATACGTTGGTTAAATTCAGACGCTGTATCTTATACAAAGAAGATTTGGTATCATTGGACGGTATTGAGACTCAGCAAATTTGAAAAGGTGACATAAATTGTTCAGCAGCACCAACTGGGTACTTTATCAGGTGGTTATCCTTATAACCCAGTGCAGTGGCACTTTGAAAAGTGAACATCAGTTCCATTGTTTGTCATGTCATTGCATTCCAAGATTGTCTAGGGCCAGGGTGGTCTGTCAACTAACAAAACCTGTGAAGGCTGAATGCCACATTAACACATGGACACACTGTCTCCAGCAGATTTTTTACCTTTGATGCTAATGAGATTGCCCATACTTTTAACAGTGAAAGAGTACGTACACATTGTCACTACGACCATATTTTATCAAATCTAAGAAATCATTGATTGTGTAAGTTGAAAGCGAACAACATGTTGATTTGTTACACTAATATATTGCAGATATCAGAGATGTTAAGATGTGGAAGGCAAAGCCTCCTAAGAGTGCTGAAATCCAGTATTTGAAAAACAATTCTGGCACATGGCTGTACTCACCATGGGTCATTAGTGGTCTTCTTCAAAAGTAAAAGTAAACACTGATACACATTGGGGTTTTTTGTTGTTGTTGCAGATTCCTTAGAATGACTCCTGTGAATGACTTTAGCAATGGCTTGAGATACCATTTTAAGATTTCTCTACTGTGACAAATTTCATTTCAGTTGTAAAATGCCTAGTGATTGCACAGTACTATTTGCATGGTGCCCCTTTTAGCTTTTAGGTCACTATATTTTGTCAATCAGTCCCGCAGTGTTATTTATTTATCTATCACTTAATAACCATGCGATGGAGAATAATTTCTCTAGCCTAGCATGGTAATTTGTAGTATAATTTCACCCCTGCTGCTGTAAACTTGAATTCGGCCACAGCTATGATTGCTAAAATTAAGATTTCTAGGTCACTTTTCAGCCTCTGTGGTTCCTGTCTTTCATCATTTCATCCCACTTCATCTTCTCCAATTGAAGTATGGTTCATCAAACATATAAGCAATGAAAAATAAAAGTGCCAGTTTTTTCTTTCAAAATGTTGTATATACTTGGCAGAGCAGATAACATTTAAGCACGTCTGTGAACTTGAGTTTTAATGGTGCAGTCCTGTGTATCCTGAGGTTAAATTCAGGGAAATGTGAAAGGAAATATTTTTAGAATCACAGTCAGTTTACTTCCTAGAAACCTCCACATTAGGGAAAATCAAATGGATAAAGAGAAAGGAATCAATCTTCCTGACTGGGAGAACTAAGTGTGTTCCAGGAACAAATGGACGTCTGGGGTGGGATGTCTCAATGCCATTTCCATGGTAGAGTCTTATGAAAAGAGATTTTTTCCCCTGTTTTCTGTGTTTGTACAGGAAATAGTCTTTGAATTGTGCAAAATTAAGTATGGATATTGGTTGGAGAAGTGGAGAGAGTCTTCTCAAAGCTGTTCTAATAAATATTTGGGGATCTATGAGTTGCAGGTGAGTTTGTAAAAGGTTTCACCCTAATGATGGAGCACAGTTCCTGAAATACCAAAGCCTTGTCCTTTATTTTTCTAGGCTTATTCATTTTCAGTTGTTATTCAATAGGAACTCTACAAATTCCTTTTGTCTCAAATTTTTTAGTATTTTCAGTGTTAGACCCTGGCTGTTTATTTCTCCTTTTTATAGGTTTTTCTCTTTCAGGTCTAATGTCTGCTCATTTCCACTAGTGTGGGCTTTTAACTGGTTGGAATAACTTTATTATGAGTCAGTGTCATTACCCTAAGAGACAGGAATCTCATCTCCAAAAGAATTGAAAATAAGGGATATTTCCTTCTTTAAACTCACTGTTGTAATTTTTATAAACTCCTTTGCTGTAGGCACAAGTAGATTGGAATGGGTCAAGGTTGTTAGGTGCTTCTGATGCCAAAAAAAGAGACTTACACAACAAAACCCTGCAGTGTTGCCTTTTTACAGGTTGCAGATGTTGGGTATCTGAATAGCGCCGCATGACACAGCCCACGCAGAGGGGAGGCTCCCCAGCAGAATGAGCTCGTACTTGGGAACGAAGCTGCGACCTTCCTGACTGTGACTTTGGACAAGCCATTCATATTTCCTCATATCGGTTTTCTTATCTGCAATATGGTATAAATAATACCTGTCTCCTAAATATATCATAAGGAGTAAATTTTTTACATATAAATACTTCCATGTTCCTAAACTGCACATAGTCAGCACACAATAAATGTTGATTTCCTTCTCCCCAGGTAAGAACTGCTTATTACATTATGAAAGCTTTATGTGAATACAAGTCATTTTTATTAATATTGTGTTGCTTCATAATCCAGATTTTTACCAAAAAAAATGCTTTAGAAAGAAAAAAGAAACTTAGTTATGGTCTTACAATTCTTGGAATAAGTACACAATAAAAGCCTCTTTCTCACCATTGCCCAGAGGTTTTGGCACTTATTAACAGAGATCTGGCATCTCAAACAAAGATTTTTCCTCCATCAAAGCCCTTTTTCTTTGTTCTGTCTGTCTTTTCTAATATCAAAAATATCCTTTCGAAGGGTCATAAATATGGTAGAAAAGAAATACAAAAAATACCAAATCTAAATCTCCCCTCTTTCCTTAGACAGAAATCAAGATGTATGCATCTGAAGTACAAAGGAAAAAGTGAAAAGGTTCTGTGATCCATCCAGTGGTATTCTTAGCCCCATGTGGACACTTCTCAAAGTGGACAGGCATTTCTGTGTTTGCAAATACTGGTCATGGTTGCATTTTCCGTCCTTACAGGAATCAGTACAAGTTTGCTGTGATTAGCTTGTGCTAAGTCAATGCAGAGTATCTGTGCTTTCTAGGTAATTTTCTTGGCTCTACCATCATTATTAAAATCTCAAATCCAGGATTCACCATCTATATTAATCCTGTGCTGAATCATTTTGAATTAATTATTTGTAGATCTAAGTACAGAAACAAGGATGTATGTAAGTCTATTTTCTAGGGAGGTACATCTCTTTTTTATTCTATGCAGTTTTATCTTATCATTTTAAGATACAGACTTTCAAACATACTTTATTCCAATGGCTTAATGAATGACCTATTATACATGGTAACAATATTTTGCAAGAAGATCACACAGGTAGCATTTTTAAAATGTTTTTAAACACGTATTCATTTTTGAGAGAGAGAGAGACAGAGCACAAGCCAGAGAGGGGCAGAGAGAATGGGAGACATGGAACCTGAAGCAGGCTCCAGGCTCAGAGCTGTCAGCACAGAGCCTGACACAGGGCTTGGACTCACTAGCTGCGAGTTCATGACCTGAGCTGACGTCGGACAGTTAACCGACTGAGCCAGCCAGGTAGTGTTGTTTTTTTTTTAAGTCATCCCTCCCCTTCTCACATAAGGCCCATGTAATTTCCGCCACTTGCTTTTGGATGCCGGATTAAGCTTCATTCTCACTATGTAAAGTCACAGATTTTTAAAACTGATTTAAATTTAGAGAGTTAGATCAGATATTTTTTCATTAATTATGGCTTGCTTATGTATAGCCATAGTGAACATATGGAAACTTTTATCTATATAAAGCATATAAATAATTATTCTAACACCACATACTTTCAAGTCAAAAAAAGAAAAGAAAACAAAATTCGTTGCCAAGGTGCACTCTTCACATAAGGTATACGCTATTTTATTCTGTGTGATTTTAGTATCACAGTGTATAATGTCACATAAATTTTAGGCATAGCAAAGGTAAGTTAGGATCATATAGAACTAAAAAATATAAGAAATAAAAATGTATTATCACTAACTTTGACATATTATTGCTTATTGGAACATCTATGGGGTATGGGCCAACTGTTGATTGGAGGGATCTAAGTTGTCACATTAAAATTCTACTCAAGGAAACCTAGGAAAACAGTGGAAATGTATAAAAAAGATTTTTTCCTCTTCAGGAGTTTTCATAAACCTTACAGATTTTCTGAATGTGAAACATGAACTGTAAAATCCATTAAAATATATAAAATCTTGTGTATAATAATCATATCTCTCAGGGCACCTGGCTGGCTCAGTCTGTTATGTGTCTGACTTCGGCTCAGGTCATGATCTCACAGTTCGTGGGTTCGAGCCCCGTGTTGGGCTCTGTGCTGAATGCTTGCTCAGACCCTGGAGCTGGCTTCGGATTCTGTATCTCCCTCTCTCTCTCTGCCCCTCCCCTGCTTGCACTCTGTCTCACTCTGTCTATCAAAAATAAATACATGAAATAAAAAATTTTCTTTTAAATAAAAAAATCTCTCAACTAATTGATGTATTTTTGTATATTAAGTCACATAGTTTCCACAAAATAAAACATGAGATTTAATAAGTGTTTTTATTGTATCTGAGATATGTGCCAGGTTTTTAAAAAAATTTATTAATAAACATATGAGCCATGAAGCATGATGTTCAAACAAGCACCCATGAACCTACCATGCAACCTAAGAAATACAACCTCCCAATGTTTGCTGGATCTCATGGGCTCCTGCCTCCACCCACTCCCTGGCCTCCTTCTTGACAGTAAACTACTGAATTGGATTTTGGTTAATTATCATTTTTCTCCTTTGCTTTCAAATTTCACTATACATATTTACAAACTTTTTCAGTAGACTCTTCAGTTTGTTTTTAAATTTAACAAAAATACAATGTGTATTTTCCATGTCTTTTTCCACTCAGCATTCTGTTTCCAAATTTATTGAGGTCAATTAATATGGCTGTAGTTCACTAATTTTTATTCATGTATGGCATTTCATTAAATGGTTACATCACAATTTCTTTATCTATTCTTCCATTAATGAGCATTTAGTTTCTACATTTTCTTCTTATCACAAACCATGCTGCTCTAATAGTATTATAATTCTATGTAGGTGCAGGCATGCAAGTATTTTTCTAGGGTACGTTTCTAGGAGTGGATCTGCTATATCATGGCATGCTTTAGTCTGAATTCCTCCAAATCCAGGTCTTGAGATGAGGGTTTGGATGCACGAGTTTGTTTGAGTTGTTATTCCAGAAAGCACTGGAAGGGAAGAGGGAAATGAGGCAGGGAAAACAGGAATGCCTAGAAATGGTGGATTAAGAAGGGGTCGCTGCTGTGGACAACAGGAATGCAATTCCACGGAGGACTTTCAACAGACTGTCAAACTTAGCTCGAGATTGTCCTTTCAAGGGTGAGAAAACTGGGTTATTTATTCCCCACTTCCTGTCCCTCATTGCTCGGTTGCTTGGGGGCGGGGGGGCGGGGGGGGGCGGGAGGTGGGGCTGAAATCTTGCTACTTCCAGCTTGATCCACCCATAGGCTAAGGCAGCTCCTGGGAGACCTTTAAAAGCCATCAGCTTGTATGGAGCCTGTTTATCTGAGCGGCAGCTCACCTCCAGGGTGGGCTCCGGGGTAACTGGAGGGCCTGCCAATCTGGACTACGTGATGTATATACAAGTTTAACTACTTCATGAAACAAGGATAAAATGCCTTCTAAACAGTCCTACCAGTAGAAGTCCTGTCAACGGAGGATAAGAGTTTCCTGTGACCAACATCCCATTATATTGTCAGAGTTTTAAACATTTGCCAATCTGGAGGGTATTACATGGTATGTTTAAAAAGACGATTTTTTTTATTGCTAATGAGATAGCAATATAAACTAATTAAATGTTTATGTTTTCTCTCCTCACAATGCTTTGTATGGTCTTCATCCATTTTAAGCATGGTGGTATACACATCTATCAATCTTTCTATCTAGAATCTATTTAATAACTTTTAGAAATTCTTTATTTTGGATACAAAGCTTGACAGTTATGTAGATGTATAGGAGTTCTTAACTAACAAAATTGAATTTACAAATCTTTTATGGGTACGGCTTTTGACATTTTGTTAAAGAATCTCTTTCTTCAAGAATACAAATATATGTTCCCCTATTATATTTTAAACTTTTATACATTTTATTTTTTTGTATATAGATATTTAATCCTCCTGGAATTTAATTCTATACATGTTGTACAGATGATCAAATTGTGTTTGTCTTCATACAAATAGTTACTTTCCCCAGCACCATTTATATAAAAATTTATCCTTTCCTACTCTTTTGTAATCCCACTTCTGGGCTATACCGAATTTCTGTGGGGGAACCTGGATGGCTCAGTCAGTTAAGCATCTGACTCTTGATTTCAGCTCAGGTCATGATCTCATGGTTTGTGGATTTGAGCCCTTGTCTGCACTGTCAGTGCAGAGCCAGCTTGGGATTCTCTTTCTGTCTGTCTGTCTGTCTGTCTCTCAGAAATAAATAAATAAAAGTTAAAAACACTTAAAAATGAGTTTATACTGAACTTCTTATATATGTGGTTCTGTTTTCCCTGCATAAATATTCCATTGTTTTAATTACCAAAACTTTGTATATAATTTTGATATCTGTTAAGCCAAATTCCCTTATCTTTTTCTTCTTAAAGAATGTTTTTGTATTATTGGTCTTTTTGCTCCTCTCTATAAACTTTAGATCTGCTTTTGAAGCATAAAACTCTCATTGGGATTTTAACTGCAATTACACTGAATATAGATATCAGTTGAAGGCAATTGACATCTTAACGATTCTGAGTCCCTCAGTGTTTGAACAAAGATTATCTCTCCATTTCTTTATGTCTTATTGATTGTCTTTAAATAAAATTTTATAATGTTTACTATGGGTTTTTTTCCCTTTTAGATAATTTATGCCAAATTAGAAGTTTTCTTTCTATCTTGGTTTTCTGGAAGTCTTTCATCATGACTTAGGTATTAAATTTTACTTAATATTCTTTGTATATTTAAGGTGATAATCACAGGGGCATCTTGGGTGGTTCAGTCGGTTGAGTGTCCAACTTCAGCTCAAGTCATGATCTTGCAGTTTGTGAGTTTGAGTCCCAGGTTGGACCCCGTGCTGACAGCCTGCTTGGGATTTTCTCTCTCCCTCTCTCTCTGCCCCTCCCCTGCTTGCACAATCTCACTCTCAAAATAATAAACACATAAACTAAAAAATAAATAAATAAAACATAAAGCGATATGCATATAGATCTTCTCTCAGATCATTAATTAAAAGATCTTTAGGTACGAAACAACCTGTATGTTATTGTGATAAACATGACTTGTTCATGATCTTCCACTTTCCTGGGTCGTTTACAGCAGTGACTGAAGCAGTCTGCAACTTTGCTCTTACAGGGTTACACTCCAGTGTGAATCGGGAAGAGAAAACAAACAAATGAACATCTAGATGTATTATGCAATATTAGGTACTGATATTTAGTAAAAAAAAAAAAAAACAAAAAACCATATACATCAACCACTCTGCCACAAACCCAAGATGATATCAGCTAATCAATTGAGATTACGAAAAAAAAATCCTGTCCATATATTTTAACACAAAAATTGTTCTAGAAATCATTGTGCCTGATGTGCCTCACTTCAGAGACCATGACAAGTGTGGACAAGGATACAGAATGTAGAGAAACAACACTGCACAAGCAGACCCACTAAGGAAGGAGCAGAAGGAAAGACTGCTCGTAATAACCCTGTAAAATGGTGGCCAGACTGAATTAGAATTTCTCGAGTTTCATTCTGGCTCCATGCTTCTTAAAGATGTTCTTCAGACATTTTTCTTTATAGTTTACAGTCAAAGTAGTATTGAAGAAAATTTGTTGCATTAATTTCATGATATCACTGTGTGTGTGTGTGTGGAGGGGGAAACAACCCTGAAGGGAAGTTATGCAGTCTCTTTTAGAAAACCCAGTAACAAGACATCGGTCTCCATCAATATTTATAAACAAGTTTATGCACCCAACCTTAGCTATGAAATAAGTATCCCCCAGGCTCTTCTGGCTGTGGTAGATAAACCAGCATATCTTTCTGTGCTGTGGCCCAGGATTCTGGGACTGTGCAGAGTCAGAGAGGGTAGAAGTCCACAGCAGAATACAGCTGGGCAGTGCCACTGAAGGAAACGTGGTCAGATGAAAGCTCAGCGCCCACGTGATGGAAATCTGAGCGACTTTCCAGTGAGCAATGCAACGTGCGTCCGTGAAAGTGAGGGGAAGTAAGGAATGGCTAAAATGTGTTTAGCTGGGAAAGAGATACAGAAGAACCATGTGGACCCAAATGGAATTCTATTCACAGCTGCCCGTCACATCAGCAGGAAGTGAATCTCAAAATGCCTTAGTAGCCAGGGGCTCTTGCCTCAGGAAACGCTGAGATGATCACAAAGTCCAACAGGGGCCGGCTGTGGAAGATTGGTGTGGTCTGGAGATTTCTTGGGACTTGTGCAATATAGAGGTTGTTCTGGGGAGAAGGAACAGTGAGGCCAGGCGCCTGGTCACAGCCCATGAGCTTGTGCCTCCAAAGGTGCCCAGAGGCACTGTGATCACATCAGGTGGCTGGGAATTAGAGAAAGGCAAGGACAGACACACTTGGAGTCTCCTGGGGACTGAAGCGAGCTCTGTCAGTGAAACAGGGTGATATCGAAAAAGACCACCAAACACCGAATAGAGTGAGGCAAGATTTTATTTACGCCCTGGCCAAACCTGATCTCCTGATCTTAAGGAGCAAAGTGCAGAGAATGGCCCTAAACAAAGGTGGCCATGCACTTATATGGCCATTAGCAAGGCAGAATACATCATTATTTAGTTAACCAAATACAATTTACAGCACTTCATGGTAGCCAATTATACTGTAATACACAGACATTAGTTTTGGTGGGAACCTATCATTTTAAAGCTTTTTGTCCTTTTAAAATGACCAATCATGGTTAGGTTAGACACCTAAGATACCACGGGGACAGTGACTATGTGACTTTTGTCTTGGCTAGGTCTTAGTAAATGGGGTGGGGTTGCTTAACAGAGTCTTGAAAAACAAGTTAACCTTTAGTCACAATGTTCGTTATCAAGTTACATTCTTAGGATAGAGTCTGGTTGCCCAGAATTTAATTATTTTCCAGAACGGAAGTTTAAGTCAAACTTACAAACAGTAAGCTCTCTCCTATCTTATGTTACCCTATTACCTTCCATAAGTTGACCTATTACCTTCCATAAGTTGACCTATTACAGTCCATAGTTGACCTATCACGGTCAGCACTGGAGAGAAGGAGAGTCGGCACTGAGCCAAGAAAGGGCTCTGGCTGGAGTGGAAATGCAACTTTTTCAGCTCCTGAAAACCCAGACAGCATTCCATCAGCCACAGCAGGATATTATTATGTGCATGAGTTTGAATCAAGACCAGACCAGGTTTCAATTCTGCCTTTGCTTTCAGTAACGTGTGACTTGAGATGCATTACTTAACCTTCATTAGACCCAGTTTCCCGATCTGTATAATCCTCCCTGCTCAGGTAGTTGTGGAAGTATAAAGTGAAGTCTTTCACATCAAGTGCTTACCTGATTATCCAAATGCTCAGCCCAAACATAATAATAATTTTAAAAAATCAATAAATGGTAGCTCATCTTTATCTCAGATGCTGGAGGAAGGAAGAGAAGGTGGTCTTCACAGCTGCACCATGAGACGGACAGGCATCTATAAAAGAGATGGGGAGATTGCATGGGGCTTTGGGGAAGGGGGTTCTAGGTCTGGGATCCAAGGTAAACCATGTGTAGCCCTGAGGCAAACAAAACATTTGTATTACCATGGCCCTTGATTTCATGGGAGCGGGTGAGGCCTAAGAGAAGTCAGGTGCATTTACATTTGGAAAAACTGTCAAACTCTCTAATTCAATGCATGCCCACATGCAGGGACTGTTTTCTCTCCTGAGCTTGAATATCTCTGCTGAAAGAGAATTCTTATCCTTATTACACAGTCTTTCCTCATTAATGTCCATCTTTAATTATTAGAAAGTTCTTTAGATGATCTGAACCCACCTTCTTGTTACTTAGTTCAGCCATTTTGGAACAATGCAAAATAAATATCTTCCTGCTTCTACACATGTGCCCAAGTGTACAAGGCTCTGTCCTCAAATGTCAGTGACTGCGAGGAACTGGCATACAATAGAAAGGAAAGCTTGGGGGATACTCTTATACCTAGAACTCTTAAAATTGATTTATGGGGAACATTTAATGAGAGCAGGAATGAAACTGCACTTGTCTCAATTCAGAATAGTGGATTTTGATTAAGTGGCCAGAAAGGGTGTAAGATACATTCAATAATAAGGAAAAGATATATACTTTGCCCTTAAGGAGCTTAAAATCTGATTAATTTAGCCATGCTAATGACAGTAGAAGAAAGTCTGGATGAGCAAACAGCATAGTTTTGATAGAAGGAAAGAAGAAGAAGAAGAAGAAGAAGAAGAAGAAGAAGAAGAAGAAGAAGAAGAAGAAGAAAAAGGAAAAGGAGGAGGAGGCGGACAAGGAAGTGAAAAGAAAAGAAAGAAAAGAGAAGATTCCCTGAAAATCTACATTTATTAAAGCTAAAAGGTAAATTTTTAAATTAATATAATTTATGATTTCATTAGAAAAACAATTTATGGCTATTGTAGAAAAAATGAGAAAATGAGCAAAAAAAGAGAAAACTCAGAAACATATAACTCCAGTACCCAGATATATAACCAAGGTTAATTTTGTTGATGGAAACCAAGGTAGTTGTATAGATCTATGTAATTTTTTATTTGGAATTATACTGTATATGCTATTTCATAAACTTTCTTCATCACATTTATTATGAGTATTTTTGTTAATAAATATTCAATTGCAATGTATTTAATGGCTAATTAGCATTTCATTAAGACACTGTATCATCTTTTATTTAACAAATTGCCTATAATTAACACTGGTTATTTCCAAATTTTGAAAGTGCAAATAGCATTCTGGTGGCTAAATCTCTGCATATCTTCATTAGTTTCTTAAGATACGTTTCTGGATGTGGAATTGTTGAGTCCAAGCATATATACATTTTCAAGCCTTTTTATGAATAGTGCTCCACTGAATTCTAGAAATATTATATTACAACAGGATAATAATGATAATTTCTCTATCTTTTACCAATGATGTGAATACTGTTATTTTTTAACATCTGCCAATTTAACAGTGACAAATCAAATGCCATTATTTTAACTGGATTTCTTTGATTGCTAAAACACAAAAGATCTTTAAAAATGGTTATTTGGCAGTCACTTTCCTTCTTTGTGAAATGCCTATTTTTATACAGGGGTATTAATTTTTTTCATTCAGTACATATTTTCTGAGCATTACCTATGTCCCACAAACTAACCTAGATGTTGGGGATATATTGGCAGACAGACAGACAGACAGACAAAGATCCTGGCCTTCCTGGAGCTTACAATCTAGCACAAGTCTATATTCTTAAAATGGAAAGGTTATTGACTATTTAACCATATTGTGCAACTCTTTTTCATCCTCACTCTGTCATTTGGAAGCAGATATGTATATTTAGGAGAAAGGAGTAAGTGGAGGCAGAGTGTGATAGAATATTAGAGGTGGACCAGATCTCTACAATATAATCCCTTCGTTTTATACATGAGGAACCAGAGGCCGACAAAAAGAAAAAGACTTGTCCAAGTTCACAATAGACTAGTGACCAAGAGCCGTCCCAAATTCCAGGGCAGTATCTAGTTCAGATTACTGAAACCAAAATCCTCTTTAATTCACTATCTTTATTTCACTTTTGATTCTGCATTGTATAAATAACAGCTAACATGTACTGGGGGGCCAAGCATTGGGTTAAGCACTTTGTGTGCCTAAATTCCTAAAGCTCACCTTGGGAGCCAGACCCAAGCATCCATCTGTTAAACATATGGGCAAACCAGGGCTTTGAACCCGTAGGTAATCCAAGGTCTTCATAACTAGAGTTTGGCAAACCCTGACACAAATCCAGGTATTGTAGGATTTTTTACCACAATACCAGGATTTGTTGTCTCACTGCTTCGAAGAATGAAGAGGTGGACACGAAATGAGCAGCAGGCACAGGTTTATTGGGGTACAGGTGCAGAAAGGAAGAATAGTGTGAAAGCTCTCTTCACAGAGAGGGGACATTCAAAAGTGAATGCCCGCAGCTATAGGCAAGGATCCTTTTCCCGGGTTCCTTCTCAGGTTCTACCCTTATTGGCTGGATAACTCTAGGTGCTGGGTTGTCCATTCCTGATTGGTTCAAGTTCATTGTGTGTGGAATCACACAGCCATACTGTCCCTCTTATAAGTTTTATGGTTTAGTGAGGTATTTTGGTTGTCAAATTTCCGAGAATGGGGAAGTAGGTAGTGTCCGTTACAGTCTTAAGAGGGACTTTATGCCCGAGGGTTTTGCTGTAGTCAAATGCCCCCAGCGTTTGTTTTCCCTGTTCAGGGACCTCAGGTCCTAATCGTTCCCTCTCCGTCTATCTTATCCCACCTTTCCCTACTATATAGGTCCATCTGTTTCCAAAGGCCGCCACCATGCTATGCCCATCTCTGATATGTTCCTAAGGAATCTGTTGGTATGAGAAATGTGCAGGGAAAAGAGAGATTTAAGAACAAAGGAAAGCAAATGAAGGGGTCACATTCTGAACTGCTGCAGACAGGGCTGCTGTCATGGCAAGGGCAGTCCCAGTGAGAGAGCTGGAGGAGATTCCGGAACCTACAGACTGGGCGGAGCCTTCAGCAAACTCAGCCTGCCCATTTTATTCTTTTCCTTCTCTGCTGATCTTTGGGCTGTCCAGTGCCTCCAGCTCTTTCCTCCTCTCTTCTCAAACCTTTCGGATTCCTCTGTCAGTATTAAAGTCTAAAGGATATGACAACAAAGTGAGCGTTATTCACCCCACCAGCATGTGACATTTGCATTCTTAAACAAGTCAGGATCTCAGACTAAAGGGATTAAGCACTAATTGCAATTCCAGGCATCCGCTTACTTTCATGATAAGAGACTTGCAGTTTCTTTGTTTCTTTGTCTTCTGCCTCCCTTTTTCCTTCCTCCTTCCCCTCGCCTTCCCCCCACTTCCTTTCCTTCCCTCTCTTTTTAAAGTAGAGCATATCATTAGACCCGGTGATCCCAGCACTGAGCAAGCCTACGTTTAAGACTATTCCTTTCGGCAGAATTTTGACATTACATCAAAGCATATGTCCAAATTAAGACAAGGGTAAGATCAGGAGAGTGGGACAGAGCGGGGACCTTAGAGACTCTATTCTCTTCTCAAGATGTGGACGAGACTCTCTGCCAGCCCTTCCCACTCACGCCCCTGCTCACGCAAGAGCGCCTACTGCTCCCCTAGGCCCCGCCCTTCCACCTGGGCAGGTACCGCCTCAAGGGGGGAGAAGCCGCAGCAGGTGGCAGGTTGTCCCTGAAGTACAGGAAAGAAAGGCTCATCATCGCTGTGGCCAGGTGCCAGCCAGAGTCTGCAGTCAGGATGTTCTGCTGGAAAGAATCCCGAAAGCCTTCGGCTCAGAGGTCTGGAACCTGCAGTTAACACCTACGTCCTCTGTAGCCAACGGGACAAAAGACCTGATGGGTAATAGAAGGTTGTAGATTGGTGGAGAACATGCAGATCTGTTCGTTTTACTACAGTGTTACAAAAAGCTAATATTTCTTTAGACCTGATTATTACTGTTATTTTATTTACTGTGCATAAAGGACTTTTGGAACCTGTGAACACCTAATGCTGAAAAATATCTTAGAGCCTTTTCATCATTATGAAGAAGAAATGTATTAAGTGCCTAACTATCTGTAGTGCTTTCTCAGTTCTTATGTGTGAGGAGAGTCAAACAGATACAGTCTAGACGCTTAAGAAGCAAAAATTTTGAAACAGACTAACTCAAAGGACATTCAAGCCACCGAGTCAGTATGTACGGAAGGAAGGGGCATGTGATCTCAAGCACAAATGTAACTGGCATGCAATGAGGCAGGAAGGAGCTACATGATGTAAAAGTGCTGAGAAGGCACATTTTGTCCAGAAAGGCAGCAGTTTTATGGTTGAGGCAGCTTTTGCTTATTGAGTTCGACCATTTTGCTTCTTGAGAAAACAAGGACAGTTTGGTGGGTTTTTTTGTTGTTTTTTTGTTTTTTGTTTTTTTTTTTTTTTGAGTCACCAGAAAAAAAATAGTATAGTCTGTTTTTGGAGGATAGTATTCCAGGGGATAATTATCATAGGAATTATAAGTGGCTGTCTACCTTCTCTCAAAGTGCCTGATAGCTGGGGCAGATCAGAAAAAGTGACTGTGCTGCATGAGGTCATAGGGTGGAGGGGACCGGAAGGAAGATGTGACCAGAAATATCTATCAGATGAGCGGATAAGAAGGTAGCGGTAGAACTTATAGAAGAGAAGGCAGGCTGAGACTCATCCTTTCCTGGCCAAGTAACTAATAAAAAAAATATGTCCTTCAGACATAAAAACAAAGAAAATCAGAGGTCAGGTCAAGAAGTAGCAATGAACATAGGACAACTTCACTCATGTGAGAACAAGCATGTGGAGCAAGCCACAGACGAGGAGAAGATATTCTCCAACATAAATTTTTAGGAATTTATGACCCAAATGTATAAAGAAATCCTTTAAAAAACACTAATAAAAAGATAATCCAGTAGAAAAATGGATAAATGATATGAATAAGCATTTCACAGTAAAATAAATCACCTTTTATAACAGAAAATAAAATTAAGAACTTTTTAAAAATACCGAAGATCAGCAAGGATACAGAGCAATTAGGGTGTTTACACTTAGTCTATAGACTGGTATACCCATTTGGAAAACAATTTGGTAGTACCTTTTTAAAGTTATTATATAGATGCATACCCCTTTGAACCAGCAATATCATTCCTAGGTACATAACCTAGAAAACAACTTGCACACGTGACTCAAATAGATATTTCTAAGAATGTTCTAGAAACATTGGTCTTCCTAGCAAAAACTGGGGCAAAAATATCAGCAATAAAATGAGACTATAAAATTGTGAAATATGCAAGCAACAGAATATTACACAGGAGTGAAAACTCAGTGAATGATAGCTCTATGCAACATCCTGTGTGAATCTTGGAAGCATAACATTGAGTGAAATAAAGCAAGTTGCTTAAGTGTATGTACTGTGTGGTACTATTTTTTAAAAGCTCAAAAACCAGCAATGGATACATATGTCGCAACATATTTTTTTTTAAAAAGCATTTGATATAGTGGACAGACAACAGTAGGTTTCCGAGAGATACAGACTGAGATTAAAAGTTAACATAGGGGGGCCTGGGGGGCTATGTTGGCTGAACATTTGACTCTTGTTTCAGCTCAGGTCATGATTTCAAGGTTTATGGGATCACTGTTAGTGCAGAGTCTGCTTGGGATTCTCTCTCTCTCTCCTTCTCTCTCCTCCCCTGCTTGTGTGCTTTCTCTGTCTCTCTCTTTCAAAATAAATAAACCAACTTAAAACTAAATTTTCAAAAAGGCACATCCAAGTATCTAATACCTTTGTTTCTGTCAGAAGTTTTTTAATTCCTTTGAGCATCAGTTTGTCATAACGTACTGTAATGTAATATAACGTAATATAGCATAACTCAAGCCTTTTAATGATAGTTATTAACCCAATTTAGTAGTTAAAGCTTATAAATAGCTAAATAAATAGTGAAAGTAGTTAAATAAATACTTAAACTGGTAAGTGAATAAATAATCTATGCTGTTCATTTTGGAATCCTTGCACACAGAAGATGACCAATTTGGTCATCTCATTCAAGGAGAGGATGAAAAGATTAGAGCAGAACTGAGAACTTGGCTTCTGGGCATTGTGATTGTATCATTTACCAATCCTTTGGTGGAGTAGTCCCAGTGACCAAATTGAATCCTACCTGATTATACACCATGTAGTGATAGAGTTCATTTACTAGGTGGAAAACCCCAAAACATTTTCCCTGTAGTACTATCTCAGTTCTCAATCTTTGGTTGACAAGACCCCAATTTAAAGAACTCCATTTGGGATTCAAGTACTAACACTGCCATCCGGCTGAACCAAAAGACCACGTGGCACCTAGGCCTGGGGACCCTTCCTGAGTCTAAGTTTTGCAATTTCACAGCCAGTGTCCAAATGGGTAGTATTTATGATTTATGTCTTGCCAGGTAATTCATAATTATACAAGCAAAGAAGAAGTTTCAATATAATATAACTCACATTGATTTTTTTGGGCTATGCTATAAAAGCTTGATGTTAATATATAGGAAAGAAATTCTCATATCCCCCAAACATTTTGTTGTTCTAATAAATGATTCTTAATGTTTTGAAATCACCTGATTGTTCTCATAGGTCTTAGAGAGTTTAAAACCCATTTTTATTAGGAATCATGATTCAGGCTCCTGGTAGACAGCTTTGTGAGTATAATGACCTCTCTATAAATATTACTGCTGAGTCAAAACTAAGTGGAACAAGTGAATAGATTTGTGGTTTTCTCCATAGAGAATTAGAAAACCCCAGGTTTTATGTCAGTCTAATTATAGATTTTGAATTTTTCAAGGTACTAATCAAAGCTTGGCCCCTACACAGATCTAATGGCACCATGTTTCAAAGGCCACAGAAATGGGCAGGTCATTTAAAGTGCCATGGAATTAATGAGTGTAAATCCATGCATCTTTGCAGGCAAGAAGGTATTTTCTATCTGGAGAGCGTCTGGAGCAATGAGGTGTCTCACACATAATGAAAGCCGATTGCAAAGAGAATTTGAATTCCAGTTAGTCTAATGTAGATATGTTGATAACAGAAGTCTCAGGTGAGACCCAAAAAAGAGAAGTAACAGTAACTACTTTGCAGCGACAGAAGAAAATAATTATTAGCAATATTCTGAATAAATAAAAGAGTCTTGGGACCCCAAAAGGCTGTTCTTCCTGAATTGTAACATGGCAGATTATATGATTGAAAAGCAGGTGTTTGTGGCCATACTGTGACACTAAGCTATCCTGGCACACGTTATGAAGACAACGGGGGGTACATTGATTATGTGTTCGGGTTTGGCCTGGGTGTGAATTCTAATTCTATCTCATTGACTTTGAGGAACTTGATTCCCTTCCTTGTGGTTCAGTTTCCATTCCTGTAATAAGCTCACAGGGTCATCAGATTATACACAAACATGTGTATACCACAATGAGATTTCACCTCATACCTGTTAAAACGTCTGCTGTCAAAAAGACAAGACATAACAATCGCTGGCAAGAATGTGGAGAAAAGGGAACTCTTGTACACTGGTGGTGAGAACGTAAATGGTACAACCACTCTGGAAAATAGTACGGAGTTTCCTCAAGAAATTAAAAATGTAACTACATCTGATGTGGCAATCCCACTAGGTATATATCCAAAAGGAATGAAATCATTATCTTGAAAAGATACCTATATCCCATGTTCTTAGCAGTATTATTCACAATACCAAGGTATAAAAATAACCTACATATTCTTGATAGATGAATGGACAAAGAAGATGTGGTACATATGTCAAAGAGACATTATTCAGCCTTTAAAAAGAAGGAGTATTTGCAACAAGATGGAATGGATCTAGAGGGCATTTTGCTGAGTAAAATAGCCAGACAGAAAGACAAATACCACATAGTAGCATTTATATGTAGAATCTAATAAAAAAACATTTGGACTCAGTAAATAATATGTCAGGTAATGAATGTGTTATTAGCTCAATGGGGGAATCCCTTTACAAAGTATAAATATGTCAGATTTTCGTGTTGTTTACTTTAAATACCTTACAATTTTCTTTGTTAATTATACCTCAATAAGGTTAAAAATCAACTGATTTTTTTAAAAGATCACGTATATGACATTTAGCATGTAGCCTGGTAAATGCTCAAAAAAGGCAGAGGGGAAACCTTATTGTAACTAAAGAAACAGAGGCTTAAGCTTACAAAGAGTCTCTTTCTTGATGTTCTTTCCCTCCTCAAAGGTAGTAGTTAGCCTCTTTTATTTAATTTTTAAATGTTATTTATTTTTGAGAGAGGAGACACCAAGCCTGCATGGGAGCAGCTCCAGGCTCTGCGCTGTCGGTGCAGAGCCCGACAGGGAGCACAGACCCACCAACTGAGAGATCATGACCTGAGCTGAAGTCAGATGCTCAACCGACTGAGCCCCCAGGAGCCCCGCTAAGCTTCTTTCAGCAGGTTGTGCAGTTTCTCTGAGGACTTGAAGGTCACAGGATTAATATCTATGCGTGAATCTTTACTAATTTCTTGCCTTCAATGTCTGTTATTCCCCCTTTAATAAGTTTGGCTACCTCTCACTATTTTTTTTCTTAACATATTTGAAATCAATACCAGAAATGATTCTGTGGTCATCAACCAGATTATATAGCTGTGGTCAGTCACTTGTCACTTTCTGATAATTACATACCTGGTCAAGAACAGCATCTCCCCGCTACCCTCTTTCCTGACAGTCACCTTTGGAAATGAGCCACCATGTTGTTTTTTCAGACCACCATTTATCCAACATTTCTGCACAAAGATACAAACCCACAGGTTAGTTTATGATGTTAACTGTGGTA
The DNA here is from genome assembly GCF_006229205.1 of Suricata suricatta. Taxonomy (NCBI): domain Eukaryota; kingdom Metazoa; phylum Chordata; class Mammalia; order Carnivora; family Herpestidae; genus Suricata; species Suricata suricatta. The sequence goes on along the minus strand of NC_043706.1, from coordinate 134,310,254 downwards.
GATATCAATGATGATAATTTTTTATCCTAACGATGAGCTCTGCTATCTATCTGGCAGAATGACTATCTTTCGGACAATCAGTTGGGCAATCTTCCAAATGATAAGTTAGTAAAGGAACTTGTCAAAAAATTTAAATATAGATCCCCAGAACTCTATGGGGAAAAAAAGACACTAAGAAGAACTCTGTGTCCTCAACAGGGGGAAGGAGGATGGAGCTACATATTGCTAACCAAATCCTCTGAATCATCTCTCCCCTTCCATAATTCATAGACTTGCTCTTTAGCATCAGATTTGTGGCCGTGCACAAAGGTCAGAGCTAAAGAGTACAGAATGTGTAAATCTGAGGGCGGAAATTCTTTTTCCCCATTACTTATTTATCAAACAGTTTGATGTCTGAGAGAAAGCTTGGGTATTGGTTTGCCTTTCTTCCTCCCGTGCAAATAATCATCCCTGAGTCCTACCTTGTTAACCTTTTCTGTTTATTTCTACTTTCCTGCAATTTCTTACAACAGTTGCCAGTTAATCACAAATATATTAAAAGATTTCTTTTTAATCTAGCAGTCTTCACTGGTGGACAGTTGTACCACTGTTAAAGAGTGTCCAATTACACTCACTGCGGGGAAAACCCAGAGATCAGCAGTTGACTTTGCTTTTGTCTAAGGTATCAATTGTGAAAGCAAATTAGGTATCTAAAAATAAAAACTAAAATTAAGACTAATAAAATGGAGCTCTGACTTTCCTCATCACAGACTCATTTATACATAATGACACAGACCGACTGGATAGGTAATTGTTATAATCTCTCTTGAAATGGATTTGAAAAATGGCTGATCCAACCCTCCTTTCAGGACAGGCAAAGGGGAACCAAGACAATAGAGAAATAGGAGCCTGTTTATGCAGTTATACATTAATTTGTCTGTGATATTGGCTCATGTGAAAGGCCAGAGAGAGATGTGGTAGCCAGTGTTACTTAAATGTGTCAGCATATAAATTCATTGTACATTATTTTGCTCACAGGGCTCTCTCTGCCAGATCAAACACGTGAAACATCAGAAAAACAACACCAGAATTTTCTTTCCAAAAACTCAACCCACTTTGCTTTAATCAGAAAGAGACTATTTTAGTAATACAATTTATAGAACCCTTCTCTCTCCTTGGATGTACACGATTCTTTTTCTGTTTACAGACACTCCCCCAAATTGCAGACATACAATTTATTAATACCTCTTCCCAGATGAATGCTTCCTACCTTTCCCCTCCTCTCACCACACCTGTTCCTCTCCCTCTCTTACTCCAGCTCACTCACTACCAGCCGGACAGGAACTCGGCTGTGGAGGGGTTATAGCGCCACCTGAAGGCGGACACACCAAACTACCTCAACCATTGTCTTCTCTACCATCTGCTTCCTTTCCTCTCTCCAAAGTTTCTTCTTATGCACAGGTTTTAGCATCTTTTCTAAGCTTTTTCTTAGTCAAAGTTGTGCTCCTTCCCACCCCCAACTCAGAAACAGGTGAAATTCTTAACAACCACGAGAAATAAAACAATTGTATTCATGGAGCACTTCTTTTACTTGGAGAAGCTCTAAGTGATTTATATTGACTTTCTATTATTAAGTGCTAGATCTTCTTGTAGTTTAAATATATTTATTCATTTAAATAAAATTAACTAAATGAGAAATTGATACTATTCCTGTAATCCTCCTCCCAAGTTTTACATATGGCTTGATCATCCATTTGAATTTATTATAAACTTTTGGGGGAATCCAAAGGTAAGTATGATAATGTACGAAGGAAAACTAAATCCTAATATGATTCTCTCTCCCCCCACCACAGACACAGAAATGCCTATAGTAGTGACATCATCCTGAATACAAGTGTCTTCTCTCTTACAAATAAATAGGTTAATAGACTCCTTCTTCACCTGAGTGAGTCAGCTTTGCTAGTTTGTCCTCTTTTATTCCTCAGATCCAGCACCACGGGATTCACGTCTCTGTTGACAAGTGTTTATAAATGAATCACAAATGCAGCATGTGTGTGGAGTCCACACACTAACCAGGCTGGAGCTCTGGTTCTGCTACAGCAATTATGTCCAACAAAAGAACTCTTCTTGCCTAAACCAACCCTTCCTGCACACTCATAGGCACCGCACTCTTCCCTGTTCACATCGAAACACTGGGCTAGGTCGGAATACTGGTTCCATGTTGGCTTGAAAAACTCCTATAAAAATTCTATGCAAGTAAAACAATACCAGATCTAACCAACTTTTCCCTTGCGATGTCATTATTCTCTTTTAAAAATATTGGTATATACTTTATCTATAAAACACTATACTAAGAGTTATAATTCTGTAAAACTTCCATTAGGCAAAAGCATAATCTTACACGAAATGGAATTTCCTTAAGCTAACAATGAGAGAAGATCTAAAAATTACTTTTGAGGAGAGACAAAAGTCGCAAGGTTTTTGTGTCAATTACTAAGTGTGTTTGAAACTCAATCAACCCTAGAGGCCACTGACCATTACTTACATTTGGTCAGGTTTGGGTGTAAGGCCAGTATCTGGCAAAAGGAGAAAGTCTGGAGCATTCCTTGGAATATACGAATTTTGTATGACTACTGAATATTGTGGTAGACCAGAACTATACTTGGCAGAAAGTATTTTCAAGGTATTCTCCATACCCGTTTGCTGTGGGGATATGAAAAAAAAAAAAGTCTCATCTCAAGACCTGTCCCCACAATTCTGCCAGCAACAAAGGACCTTGAACTGGAGGAAGAAGTGAAGGAATCTGAGTAGATAGGAGTACAAGCTCTCCTTTTGGGGAAAAAGGCAGCCCTTTGGAGAAGCTTCTTATGGGGATTGCTCTGCCCTAATGCTCTATTTGGAAAAGCCATTGGTAATTTGATGAATATTCAGGTGTGTTCTGGAGACATTATCCTTCTTGAAGCGTGAGAATTCCATTTTTCATCTAGTTCTGATAGATTAGACTTCTCCTTTTCTTCAATTGTTTTTTTTTTCCTCTAAAATCTATTTCTCAGGAGTTACACAGTTGTACTGTAGGTGGTCTCCAGCCTTGATATTCTTGCTGACTCTTTACAAAACCTGGCCTTTTCTAAGGATGATTCTGGAACATCCTATCTCTTTTAACATGGTTAAGCTTTTACGGAACAATGTATTTCCTTCCAATTAGTCTAAGTTGTATCACAGGCTTTTTTTCCTTTCACTTTCTCTATATAATTGGTTTTAACAGAGTAAAACTTTCTGCTCCAAAAGAGAAAGAAATCAATACAATTGCCAGTAATTGCTCCTCATGCTATCATTTCCCAAGAAAATGCACAGCTATGAGGACTAGAGCTCTTGATTTCAGACATGCAACCACAACCTTGTATAGTTTGCCTAGGAGATGGTGAGGACAGGCCACAGCCCTCCATGGCCCTAAAGTCCACCACAAAGCTGCCTTGGGATGCCAGGGCCTGACTGCTGTGTCACACATCCCCCTAAACAGCCTCCCAGTCTCCCAAGGAACCAACCTGGATGTCCACACGTCTACCTTTGTGAAGTGTCTATCCGAGTGTCTTCCCCATTTTTCTTTAACTTTCCATTTTTTCCCATCATTTCAAATGTATACAAAAAGTTACAAGAATAGTACGTGAAACTCCATATATAACCTTTACCCAGATTCAACAACCCTCTACGCATTGTCACATTTTCCTCTTCCTTTCTCCTTCCCCTTTTGGCTCCCACTCCCTCTCCATTTGAAATTGGAAATACCAGAATTCTTCCCACTCAATACTTTTGCCTTGACTTTTTAAGGAAAAGATACTCTTATATAACAAATGTGTAAATAACAAAATCGAGACATTTAATTCAATACTGACACATTTTCTAACCTACAGTGCAAATGAATATTTAAATTTATCAATCATCCCAGCAATGTCTTTTATGGATCTACGTGTGTGTGTGTCTGGATCACATATCATAGAACACATTTCCTGTCCAGAATCTAATTGAGAAGCATGCATTGTATTTGGTCACCATGTGTCTAAAGCCTTAATATGAACAGTTCTTCAGCCTCTGTCTTTAATATTTTGAAGACTGCCATCCAGGTATTGTATAGAACATAACTCAATTCGGGATTATCCCATATTTCCTCATTCTTAGATTTTTAATTTTTTGGTCTTTTTTTTCAAGAATACCTCTGAAGTGTTGTGCCCTTCTCAGTGAATAACATCAGGAGACATGTAATGTCAGTTTGTCCTGACATTGGTCACAAAGACATGTATTATTTGGTTAAAGTGGTAACTGATAAATTTTGACCCGGTTTCCTTTGGTAAATAACAGATAATTTGTAGGGAAATACCTCAAGACAATGTAAATGTCCTATTCCTCATAGAACCTTCACTTAAAAGTTTAGGCATGAGTTGATGTTTCTCTAGATCTATCCCTCCTTTGATGTTTATAAATTGGCATTCTACTGTAAGACAGAGACTTCCTTTGCCCTATTTGTTTTTTTCGTTTGTTCGTTTGTTATTTGTATCAGGATGGACTTGTAAATTGTTTGATTCAGTAGATTATAATCCATTATCGTCATTATTCTATTCATATTCTTAATTTGTCACAGATCGTACGTTCCTTGGGATTCTCCTTAACATTGTAACACAACAAAGTTACAGAAATCTTCATGCGCTTTCAAACCCGCTCCGCCCTTTCAAGGAGTCTTTCATTCAAAGAGCCCTCATGCTCTTTTGAAGAAAAGGGTGTCTGGAACCGAGACCTCAGTACTAGGTACGCTCATGGCCGTGAATGACATATTGTTTCCAGGTTCTCTCATTAGAAAGATTTAGGAATTTAGGAAATTTACACACAGACACACAGACACACAGACACACACACACATATTTATCTCTTTAAGATCATGAGTTCATACTGATAACTCCAATTCCAAATCAACACAATGGATACACTCTATATTTTCATATCTACAACAATTCTGTATTTCAATACTATGAAACATTATTTTAAATACATCCACTCATCTGTTCAAGTCTTGAAAATACACAAAGTAGTTGAAATTGCTAACGTAATGCAACAAATGATACAAAAAAGTAAACCTATTAATAATAATTCATTTCTAAACTTCTTTTAAAAGGTAATAGGGGGCACTTGTGGAGAGAAGCACTGGGTGTTATATGAAAACCAATTTGACAATAAACTATTATTTTAAAAAAAAGGTCATAGAAAGACCTACATACACTGAGATGCACCAATATGAGAAGTATAATTTAATGGTTTCCCTACATGTGTGTACCTGTGGAAAGAATACAGAAATTATCCATATTCTTATAAATCTGGCTCATGCCCCTTCCCAAGCAACCTTCCCACTTGCTTTTTTTCCTCTATGCGTTGATGTTGCTGGTTTGAATCAATATAAATGGCATCACATAGTATGTACTCCTTTCAAGTCTGCTTTCTTTGGCTCAGCATGATACTTTTGAGAATCATCTATGTTATTGTATGTATCAGTAGTTTTTTTTTAATAATTATCCCTTTCTATGAATAAAGCAGAAATTCTTTACCCATCCTTCTATTGCTAGGCTTTGGAATTTTCACTATTATCAAGATAAGATCCATGGACATTCATGTACCAGAATTTTTATGAACATGTATTTTTTATTTCTTTCAAGAAAATACCCATGAGTAGAACTGCTGTGTCATAGTGGGCATGTATTTCTTCTTTGCAGGAAACTATGAGAATATTTTCCAAATTAATTGTACCATTGTACTTTTCTACCATCAGGGTAGCAAAATTCCAACTCTACCTCTTTGCAAGCATGTAGAATTTGAATGTTGGCTTATTCTAATGAGTTTCTAGTGGTCAGATATCTGGTTGTGGTTTTAACTCACGTTTTCCTGAAAACTAATAATTTTGATCATTTTATATGATTTTTGAACATTTGTATATCTTTCTTCTTGAAATGCTTGTTTAAATCTTTTGCCCGTTTTTAGTGTTTTTGTCTTTTTTATATTGAGCTATTATTAAAGTTTTTTTTTTATTTTCTGGATGTGGGTGCTTTTAAAGATGTATGCTTTGCAAATTTAGTCATAATGAAATGTTTAACTGTGGTCTTGTCTACTCATTTTTCTTATAGTGTTTTATGGTAAGCAAAGTTTTTCATTGTGATGAATTCTCATTTATCATTGCTTCCTCTTTGGATTTTTTTTTCCTGTTCTTTCTATGAATTTATTACCTGTTTAGGGTTTGCCAACAAATTCTGTCATGTTTTACTTTAGAAACTCTTACATCCTTTTTAAAAAAAATTTTAATGTTTATTCATTCTTTGAGAGAGAAACAGAGCATGAGCAGGGGAGTGGAAGAGAGAGGCAGAGACACAGAGACACAGAATCCAAAGGCTCCCTCCTCTGAACTGTCAGCACAGAGCCTGACACAGGACTTGAACCCACGAACCCTGAGATCATGACCTGAGCTGAAGTCAGACACCCAACTGACTGAGCCACCCAAGTGCCCCTAGTTCTCACATTTTTGAATTTCACCTAGAATTAATTTTTGTACATGGAATGAAGTAGTAATCAAAGTTCATTGTCTGCACACTGGTATTTAGTTTGTCTAGAATCATTTGTTGAAAAGACCATCTTTTCTCTGTTAAATTACCTTGGTACCGGAACCAAAAATTAATTGTTCCTCACAAGCAAAATGTAAATGTTCCTCTCTGTCCACCTTTAGACCCTATTTTGACCAAGTAATCAATTTGCCTATCCACTATCTAGATGCCATACTATCTAGATTACTATAAATTTATAGCAAGTCTTGAAACTAAGTAGTTTAAAGGGTACAACCTTGCTATTCTTTCTCAACATAATTTGACTAGCCTTGATTGCATTTCTAGATTAATTTTAGAATCAAGTCTTTCAATTTTTACCAAAAGACTCTTGTAAAATTATAGATGGAGTTGTGTTGAATCTATAAATCAACTGACATTGTATTAACATTGAGTTTTCTTAAACATGAAAATGCAGTAGATTTTCTCATGTTTATATCTCTTTTTTTAATTTAAAATTTTCATTTATTTTTTTTACTTTATAAAGTTTCATATTTTTTAACATATGCAATTATTTTCCATCATTTACAATACAGTAGTTGTAATGACACTCAAAACAGAAAAGCAAAGTAAAAAATCACAACACCAACTTCTGTTTCATGTAATTAGACTTATACAGAAATTAGAAGGTTAAGTAACAACTAGTTAATCACCTAATTTCACAGCTATCTGAAGTGGCAATCGTTATATAGCAGCTTATCTATGATACATTCAAGATAAATGATACAA